>NC_056731.1:1297769808-1297854808 GCF_019279795.1 Protopterus annectens
AGGTTATCCAAGTGCAACTAAATCTGGGCAAAACTGCAATCCAAATTGTAGCTTGCTACTGATCCCCCACCATGCCCCAGGATTCCCACTCCTCTTTTCTTGATATACTGGAAAATATTAGGGTTCAACCAAGCACCCTAATAATGGGCAACTTCAACTACCCCAACATTAACTGGGAAAACTACTCGTGTACCAACTCCTTAGCTCAACGCTTTCTGGAATTCATAATCTCCAATGCCCTGGATCAACTTATCCACACTCCCAACCGGAGCAACAATATCCTAGACCTAGTCATTACCAACATGAGTGACCGGTGTTCCACACCTGAAGTCAACTCCTCGTTGGTCCGATCCGACCATAAGCTAATCACCCTTGATATCCACATCCCGCCCCCACCTCCCATTAAGGAAACCAAGGTAAAAAAATTCTCCAAAGCCAACTTCATGCTTCTTCAGATGGAAGTGTTGAACTTCATGACACCCATGCAGATGGACAATACAGTTACACCTGCTGAATCCCACACAAATGCACTCTATAAACACTTACACGAGTGCATGGATCGTGCTATCCTAAACAGAACCAAAATGCTATCCTCCAAAAAAAGGAAGCCAATCTGGTGGTCCCCTGCCATAAACAAACTGTACAACAGAAGGAAGAAACTGTTGCAAAAGAGAGTAAATTCCCATGAGTGGAGGAGCTCCCTGGACAGCCTCAGTAAAAGCTGAGATCCCTTATAAGATCTTCCAAAGCTAGCTATGAAAACAAAATTGCCACTAATTCTAAGGACAACCACAAAGCATTCTATAGCTATGTCAAGAATCTTGATGGCAACACCCAGATCTGCTCTGAGTTACGGCACAAAGGCACGAAAATTGCAGAACCAACTGATATTGCCAACATCCTGGCAGATAGGTTCAGTGCTAACTTTACCCCCCTCACCCCCTAAAGGGCCCATATCTATACAGGAAGAATGCAGAGTCTCTGTAATTGCAACTACGCAGGTAAAAGCTGCATTCTCTAAAGCCAAAAACACAGCATCCATGGGACTGGACAACATCCCAGGCTGCGTTTTACATGAACTTCAGAATGACCTGGCTACCCACTTAAGCACCATATTCAATAATAGCCTTGCATCAGGCTTTGTGCTCACTGAATGGCACACAGCAACAGATATCCCACTCCATAAAGGGGGAGCCACCACTGATCCTGGGAACTATCGGCCTATTAGCCTGACAAGCCTGATCTGCAAGGCCATGGAACGTATCATCATGGAACTCATAAACAAAGACAGTTCAGTTTTGTGAAAGGCAGATCATGCATGCTGAACCTGATCGACTTCTTTGAGGCAGTCACCAAAGCCGTAGATGAGGGTAAGGTGGTTCACACAGCCTATCTTGAACTCGCCAAAGCTTTCAACACCACCCCCCATTCTGGAATTATAGTTAAGCTCACTAAACTAGGTATAAATCCCTATGTCACAAGATGGGTTGCCAACTGGCTCACTGACAGAACCCACACTGTAAAAGTTGCAGACTCCAAATCTGACCTCAAAGCAGTGATAAGTGGAGTACCACAGGGTTCCATCATGGGACCTCTCCTGTTTAGTATCTACTTCTCTGAAGTTCAGGCTAACACAGAAGGCCTCTGGCTAATGAAGTTCGCAGATAACTACAAACTAGGAGCCATAGTCAAGTCCCCAAATGATGTAGAAATCCTATAGAAGGGCCTCACGGAGACAGATGCCTGGTGTCAAAGCCATGGCCTCAAGCTCAATGCCAAAAAGTGCATTGTCATCTCCTTTGGTAAAAACTCTGTACCCATGAACTACAACATAGGCGGTAGTATACTTAACACCAAAAGTGTGATAAGAGACCTTGGAACACAGGTGGACAGTAGTCTCTCCTTTGATAATCACATCACCACAGTAATCATGAAATCCTTCTACATGGCACACTTCATCACAAAAGGTTTCTCATCCAGAAAAAAAGAGGTCATTGTTCCGCTCTACTCATCACTCATTAGACCCATTATAGAGTACAACACCCCTTTTGGTATGTACCTCACAAGACATCTACAACAACTGGAAAGGCTGCAGAAATACCTCACAAAGAGGATTACTGGCCTCATACAGATGCCCTATGCAGACCGTCTCAAAAAACTCCAGTGTTACTCCGTCACATATCGCCTACTCAGAGGTGATCTCTGCCTAACATACAAAGCTATGTCAAACCCAGAGCTGTTGGACATGCTCCACTTAAAGAAATCCCAATCCCTCCGAGCTACATGCTCTAGGGACCTAAACCTTGTCACCACAATAAACAGAACATGCTGGAGGGATAGATTCCTGTCCAAGAGACTTCCCATACTCTGCAATAAACTACCTATCTATATCAAACAAAGCTCCTCATTAGCACTCTTCAAGAAAAATCTTGATGACTGGATGGGAAATAGGAAATTCACCCCAGGGATCACCTCTGTGGCTCTGCTTGACAGTGGCACAGGAAAATAATTTTCTTGGGTGGTAAAAGCCAGGGTACCTTTTCGGCTGGGCTTGTATAGGCCCCAGGGCCAATATCCTAGTACCTACCTAGGAACCTATGAACCTTCCATAGTCACCACACTTCACTGTTCCATGCTACCACCCACCAACTGTCCTTCGTCTATGGCCGGTGGTGATGGGGTATGTGAAGGCAGGGGAACTATGTGTGAGGATGAGGGGGTGACAGGTGCAATGGCAACCAATGGCACAGATTCAGCCCCCTGACAACCCTGCCTGTGCCTCAATCATCATCATCATCATCATCACTGCTAGAGTCTGTGGGGACACTAAAATCAGGTGGACTGCAGGAGGGCAATGCACCTACATCAACACCTGTGAGGAGAAGACAAGAACTGTACATTACAAGTTATACCATACACACACATATACACACAGACAGACAGATGGACACACACACATACACACACACACACACACACACACACACACACACACACACACACACACACACACACACACACACAGATGGACAGACAGATAGACACACACACACAGACAGACACACAGACACACACACAGACACACACACAGACAGGCAGACAGACACACACTGACACGCACTGACATACACTGACACACACTGACTCACATGCTACATGCAGGTGATATGGCAAATGGCAATCAGCTTAGACAATTATAGTTTCAGCGTAGGCAATTATAGTGGTACTTATCATACATCCCTGAGTTGCACACAACAGCATGCATGTGTTATAGCAGACAGCATGCACCTCACATAATTACAGTGGTGGTTAGCATACATACCTGTATTGCACTATTTGTGTTAGTAGCCTATGACCCATACCTGCAACCCAATGCATGCACTTTGCACCACTGCACTGCAGTGCCATGGTATGTGCAACATACATCACATGTTAACAGACCATCGCTGACCTTTGTACATCTGCCACTGATACGCTGTGTAGCCCACTGCCCCTATGTGTGAGGACATGAGCTGTAGGGTATGTTGACTGCATACTGTGTTTGCCTGAGCCCTAGCTTGCATATCTCCTCCAAAGCAGTGCATGTCTGTTTAACATTATTCCGCCTACCCCTGAGCTGAGTGTAGACATTGTGCATGTGGCTGTACACACATGTTTGACATGGCTGTCCCTACTTTGCAATGGTGCCACTGACCAACACAGGTTTTCAGTACACCAGCCTGCTGTGTGGCATATGACCTTGTCAATCACATGTAGTATGACATGTCTTCTGCTGGAATGTTGAATGATATGCATACATGTGTAACACAATGGTGTCCTTTCCAATATACAGTACGGTAATGGTGTCCCAATGCAGGGACTTGTTATACTATCATGAGCCTTCAGCTGATGCAAGGTTGTCTGTCCACCCTACAAATATGCAGGGACATACTGCACATTGAGCTGATATGCATAGCCATTGCATGGCATCATGTGGCTTCACAATTGCTATACAGTGTGAGCTACTGACACAGTTCATAGCCATGACTATGTTCACATGCAATACACATCTAATGTGGAATGTGACCCATGTCACGGAGGTGTATACACAATAAACCCTAATGTGGAATGTGTGACACAGGTCACAGAAGGGTATATGGCAAACACCCCTGCACATCTGCAACCATATTACTGATACCTGGCAACTATGCCCACACATGGCTAACTTACACGTACTCTATGTCCCACATGCCATCTGTGTACCTCACACACATGAGGAGCAGGCATGACAGTGATGTCTGACACCAGCAAGGTGAATGTAATATTTCTGTGGCTTGATGTGGATGTATGTGTATGTTGTGCAACACATGTATGTATTTGGGTACTGTATAGGTGAATGCTTCCATGTCATGACACACTCCGGATGTTTGAGACATGTTATGTGGTGGTTACATGTTATGTCTACACAAGCTGTGCTCAGGCCTGTATGATGTTTAGTGTTTCACATCTGCGATATCACCATTACACAAAGGCCATAGTTGTATTGTGTCGAGCCAATGTACAACATGGTGTACACACATGTACATCACTTCTACTGTGTGTGTTGCTTCATGTCTCTGGCCATCCTCCCTGGCCATGTGTACACATGTTCAGTCCAATGGTTGTGATGGCCATCTTATTTCACATGTCAGTGTTATCCCATATGACATACACCCATAGATGTCATATGCCCCACTGAGGACAGGGTTATGCAGACAAAGGGTGGTATGTATGAGATGTGAGACATGTTTTGCAGGATAGTTTAGCAGTGTTGCAGTCAGACCACTACATGTCATGGACATGTCTGATAGCACATGACATTGTGTGACATTCATAGCAAGGGTATACTCCACAAGGGTGTATTCTGTGGGCCAGGCATACTCCAGCTCCAACACATTTTGTGTGTGTGCACACATATGCTCTCTGTACAGTACAGTTCGTATTCCCATCATGTGTAATGCTGATATGTAGTACCTGTCCCTACAGTGGAACACACCTCCACCATAGTATTCACTGTTGAACACACATCTGGCAATGACAGTTTGGAAGGTTTAGTGTAGGTGTTTCATATAGTCTTCAATCGTTTCACATAGGTAAACAGTGTCATGCATTGCAGGTCTGATCAGTGTCCATTAACAGGACCACCATACATTATGTGTACGTGTGTTATGGCAGATAGCATGCTATTAATATGTTCCGTGCATTATAAGGTCTGGTAAATAATAACAATTTCACATGACACAGGCTGCTCTCACTGCAAAATGCCAGAGGTACTTAAACAGGGGTGTCATAGCAGTAAGATCATTATCCACACCTGTGTGATAGCTACAGGGTGCAATGTCCATGTTAGCACATAGGCCAGTACAATACACTATACTATGGAGTATGCACATCTGTGCATACAGAGAGTAGCAGACTATAGTATGTTGCATGTGTGCATGCATGCCTTGCATATGATGTTGCATTACATATTGTACAGTAACACATGTAACTATATTAAATATAGTTGTGTTTTATGTGCAGTAGTGACTTACCAGGCAACTCCAGGCTCAGTGGTTGAGAGACACCCACCTCCACAATACCAGTTAAAGCTTGTAAATGGAGGTCTGCAGGTATCCCCAGGTTGGCCAGTAGCTCCTCTGTACGTGTGAGTGAGGGCTGGGTGAGTGGCCCCCCACCTGTTGCACCTTGTTCCCTGGCAATTGCATTAGCATGCTGTTTCGCCCATCTTATCAGGTCAGTGCAGTGTTGGTGCACCTGCTGATAGGTGTGTGTGTGACTGCCAACATCATTTACCCTCCTGCAGAGTTCCTCCCACAGGGCATCCCGCTGCTGTGCATCCTGTGGCACATGGCTGAAGAGCGTTGTGTAATTGTCAAGGATGTATGGGATGAGGACCTCATCCTCGAAGCGGCTGTACGGCGACAGTCTGCTACGTGGCATACCTGGAGGACATAACGATGGGGACAGGTCACAGTAACTCACAGAGAAGTACAGCAGTACAGCTGAACATACATGTGTATCACATTTATTAAGATTACAAATACATCTTTGCACCTCTAAATGATATTAACACCACTGACATGTATAGGTCACACACACTTGACACTTACTGGTGATATGATGTTATCACCATATACGTGTGTGTCATATGATGACATTGCTCATACACCATGTGGATGTTGTCTTGATGTGGGCATGTCTGTTTGCCTGTAGTGGTGTCTTTACCTATCAGCACATGCCTGGATGTGTTCACATTAATGCAATCGACCTTAATGCTGTGTATATGCCACATTTATAGTCATACATAGCTATTAGGGACATGACCTGTGACCCTGCAGACTTGCAAGCATGTATGCATTTTGCCATATACATCTACATGGCACTGTACAGCTGTGTAGCATCCTGCCATGCATTGCCTGTGTTGCACATGTGTAACATATGGGACAATAGCTAGCCTGTTGGTATTTGCAGGGTTGGATATCAACTATAGCATGTATGGTCATAGTGATCTAGTAGGCTATATGGCCTGGGCCATTTATGAGCCTAGGCAGACAAGTTACCTAGCTGTAGGCAACAGACAGGTAAGTTTCAGTGGCCAGTTCAAGAGGTGTCACAGATACACATGGTTACTGATATATTTGGCATGCGGTCATCACACCATGTCACAGAGAGGGGCGATGTGCAGCTTTGCTGGACAGGGATGCATAGTATGGCAAGAGTATGTTAAGTGTATGGGACAGGGATCTGTCAGGCATGTTGTGATCCTTGTACTAGAAAGGTGAATGTCCATGACATATGTGTTTATTTGGGATCAGGATGTGTTAAGTGTAGCATGTCCAAAACCTCTGATTTGGATATGGCTTTATTCAGGGTAAGCTGCATGCTACATAGTGCAGCTAGGGATTATGAAGGGCAGTGTAGGCCAACTACACATGGGCAATAACCCTTAAAGGAAATATGTGCTCTATTATGGGTCACATGGGTGTTGAGTATGGCTGACCAGTTATCTCTATATTCCTGGATGGCACCCTGTCATGATTAGGGGTGCCACATACGACTACCTGTCTTTTGTGGTGATGTAACTATCAAAGGGATGTACTGTCCAGCTGCATCCCATACACACAGTTGCTATTATGTTGACTGCTGCCTAGGTGGTAGTTAATGGGTACAGGGTTTGTAGCATAAGGGATGACAATGCAATACTTAGCTGTCAGATTGTGGCCATACATCACACACTACACATCTGACACACTAAGGCCCTTCTGTATGTTGAACGCAGCACACAATGAGTCAACTATTGCTCCTAGTTCATAGTCATTTGCAAACATCAGTAGACTGATGCCTTCTTTGTTAGTCTATGTGGTACCGATAACAAAGAGGGGGGAGTACCAGGAATGACCCCTGTATTAATGTGGCTGGCACTGGTTGATGTGTGTGTATTCATCAGACACCTTCTGTAGTGTGGGTTCTGCCAGCAGTCCAGTTGCCAATCACTCCTGTGACATAGGAATATACACCTAGTTTACTGAGTGTAGCTGGAACACAGTATGGGTGATGGTATCCTATGACCTAGCAAGGTCATGATATGCAGTGTGAATCAACCCTACTGTCATCTACATCTGTACAGAGTACATCAATTACGTTGACCACAGTTCATGGCCATACAGACCAGACTCAGCAGGGTTGTTGTGCACTATGTCCCATTATCAGTGGTGTCTCCCCCTTTGTGGGGTGTGATAACTGTTGCTGTGAACCATTCGTTGTGTACACAGCCTGACATGGAGCTATGATTGAACATGATGTGTATGTGGATAGCTGAATGTTCTTACATTTGTGTAGGATACACCCTGGGATGTTGACAGGTCCCATTAAAGCTGTATATATGGCTTTAGAGAGTGCAGCATGTACCTGCATAGTTGTTAGTACAGGGGCCCTGTAGTGTACATGGATATATTACTAAGTGTACCTGTTGGGGTTTGGGGGGAGGTGGGAGTGGGTTTAGGTTCTCTGAAACCCTATCTGGATGAACGGGTGCTATTTCTGTAGGTGCAGTACTTCCCATGCCATAGTGCTGTGCAGCACGTCAGGTTTTGTCAATGCCATTACGATTAATGACACAGCTATAGAATGCTCTGTGCTTGGCCTCATAATATGTGGCTGATTAGTTTCACAGTAGCTTTGCGTGGTTTTATATGGTGTATCTGCATCTTACTGAGGCTGACAAAGGATCACCTAAACTCATGTGTGTTCACTCTTGCAACAGTTACTACCTCCTTTGGTACAGTTTAAAGCATGGTACCACCAGTTTGCCTACTTGTATGTGTTGGGTTGAATCCTGGTTCTGTTTCAATGGCACAATCACTGCACATATGTGACTACTTAAGGTTTATTTGTGTAGGATTCAGCATTTGCACATGCATTGTCCATCTGCATGGGTGCCATGGCACTCACCACTCTGCTCTTAAGAAACATAACATTGGCATTGGAGAATAACTATGTGTCTCATATTGTTAGCTATGTTTGTGTGACTACTGTGATCCAGATCAGTGGGGTTGATGGAATCCAACATGCATTGAGTGGAGGTGTTGGTACATGAGGAGTCTTCCCAGTCCATACTGGAATAGTTGAGAGTAGTCATTATTATGGTTCTGTCTCAGACTAAATCTTCCCCATTACAGCACATTATGACAGTTGGGAAGTCTGCGGGCTGGTGGGTGATCTGTTTCACAGTGCATTTTGAATTCCACTTTGGCACAAAGGTAGTTGCTCAGCATAATGCATCTGATGTTATGCAAGTGCAATTAGCGTGGGGGTGTACATATCCTTCAGGAATATGGACACACCTGCGGTCCATGTGTTCCAGTAAAGGATAATGGGCAAGAGGTGAGGTATGTGTTATAACATGGTCATGCAGGTGTGCTCTCCAGAGCGTTGAAACATATCTCAGCCACTGCATAGATATGTTCTCCATGTTAAGGATTGACATATGTGTGTCCGTATAGTGTTTCTGACATGTATCACTGTGTAGCGAGACCTGCAGTTTATTGCTTGGCTGTCCCTGTAACAGCAGTGGACCCTCACTTGAACTGTGCATAATGAAGGCACTGTAGGGGAAGCATTAGCACTAGGCAGTATCCAGATTCCCAGGGATGACAGGTGCAGGCCCTGCCTGGCAAAGCAACATGGTCTGTCAACCATGTTATCCCAGGACGGCAGATACTGTGTACCCTGTGACATGCACCACTACACTAGACAATTGTGGAATACAATCCTTTTGTCCCTGTACTGCAGTATCATTCTGGCCAATGGCAGAATGTTACCCAGGCCTTGGGACATAGCTGCATGGGCTACAAGACCTGACAGTTCCTACATGTGTTTCCATGCAGTCCAGGCTACTGCATCACAGGTCCTGCACAACAACATGGAATATGCAAGAGCCATGTGTATAGTTCAAAAGGTGGTCTGAGTGTATGAGTATGTGGCTAATCATGGCAGAAAGGCAGCTGACAGTATGTATGCCCTCGTATAGGTCGGTGTGTAACATAGTGCTAGAGGTTGCATTCACAAATTAGTACTTTTGGGAATGTTTCCAGTCATGTGTTCAGAGGTGTGGCACAATTATGCAAACTATGACATACAGTTTGTGTATTTTGGTGTCTGTCTCTTCCTGCTTGTGGGGGGGGGGTCACTTGTGCAGCCAGATACTTAGATGCATCTGTGAATTTGTGTGATTTCCGGTAGTGTGTGTCAGTGTCCTTACTGTGTTCTGGTAAGGGTATGCATTGGTTGTGTTGATGAGCTGCATGTGTTAACCTACACCTCATGACTGTCCAGTCCAGTCATGGCTGTAGACTGGGTTGCCTTCCTGCTTACCCCTGCAGCTGCATCCCAGACAATGTGTGGGGTGTGGTGTTAGGTGGGTCTGGCAGTGTACATGGCATAGAGATTACATTCCACCAGGATGGCCACATAAACAAAGCTGACATTAGGAAACACCCGTAGCTGACTAGTGGACATGCCTGTATCAGCAGTCAGTACTACAAGTACCAAGTACTGTATTTAGTTTATGTATTGCCTATGAAGATGTTTCTGACAGTGATGCTCACATGTAATTATTTGTGTTATGGACGTGACAACACTGGCTATTACAGAAGCATTGTAGCTACCTTTAGCAGCAATCCTCCTCTGAGGAGCACATCACATCCTGTTAGTTGATTGCAGATGATGCAAGTGTCTACAGGTCTGTTTCCTTCTCTGGGTGTATACTCACATACCACCAGGACCACGAGCTCTGTTGGGCACAGACACCCACCCTCCAAACAGAGGCATGTATCAATAGGATCTGATGCCACTATCAACATGATCAGGATATAATCAGATAGTGTGAGCCATCACCTATGATGCGGCTATTACACAATGGCAGCTGTCTCATACATCTTATACTCCTACTGCAGATGTTACACTGGAGTTAAAGATGATATGCAACCTGATTCATTACCAGTGCTGTGCACTACCTTACATACAGTATGTGCAGGTAGCTGTTAGGTTGGCAATGAGAGGTTGGGCTACACAAACCTGGTAGTTCAACCAGTGTGTCTGTACTCTCAATATCCACTCTATGTGGGTGTGCACATAGACATTTGGCGCAGCCATGTAAAAGGGTCACTACACATTTGCATAACATGTACACATGTACAGCTGTTATTGCTTGCAAACGATAGTAGAGAGGTGGATATTACATGTGTTATGTGCATGGATAGTTACCTGGCTCTTCCAGTTATCTTTGCTATCATGCTGCTAACCTGTCAGACGAATACTAATGCTATGTATCCTGTCATTGAGTTTTGTAATTGCCAATAGACATAACTACTGTTTGCATAACATAACAGAACTGCTATGTAGAATAGAATACAAATCTGCCTAGAATACTGTACATTACACAGTTATTGGCACAATCCCACAATGCACACCATATTTGCATGGTAAGCCCACCTTTAACATGTTCCTCTTACTTATACACCCATACATATGTCGACCGTTACAATATATTGACATATACTATCCCCTGTTATAAGTTACCTCACAGCAAGAGGTTCTCCCGTTCTATTCTCAGCTTGGCTTGGGAGTGCCTTCTGTGTGGAGTCTGCATGTCCTCCCCATGGTTGGGTAGCGTTTGAAAGACATGCATGTGTAAATGGGTGTGCCTTTGTTGAAGGTTGGGCATCGAGCTGGCACCTTGGCATTTTGTAAAAAATCTACTGCCAATCATTAGCAGACCGGAGTTCTGCTGTGGCGACCCCTTACCCGGAAAAAGCCGAAAGACAAACAACAACAACAACTATCCCCTGTTATAGCACATACTTGTTGGACCAATCCTGACACTGATAGTGGGTGGTAGCGAATTGGTGGGTTCCAAGCCCATATCAACCCTTGTGGTTTATGTGGAGTGCGCCGTGTGACCAACAGCAGTACACACATAGAATACTACAAGCATTACTGCTGCTCAACACTACATCGCTACAAGATAGCTATTTCCACTATATGCATTGATAACACTGTAATTCTTACAGTACAGATACTACATACACTGACATACTACATGTTATACATACCATCTTAGTAATCGGAGGTGTTATTAACTAATGTAATACTAGTTTTTGGTTCATCTTTCAGTGTTTTGTACTAACCTACATGTAGATACAGATGGTTTGAATGTGTGACAAGGCAACCTTTTATAGTTACAGATCAGTAACATGTGCTATCCCGATGGCCAAATGGTGTTCCTAAGTAGCTAATTACATGCACATCAGCTGTGCTGCTACTGCCTTAGCCAATACCATGGCTATAGTGGAGTATAATTGAGTACTCCACTTGGGCGTTGTCCCTTTGCCTTACTTGTGAGGAAGAGTCCCTTTGCCTTACTTGTGAGGAAGACAGTGTGGAAGTTTTGTTTGTAATCTATTGCAACAGCTGTATGGAGACGGACAGTAATATATTGTGTGTAATGCCTAGAGGTGATGGTCTAAATGTGAGCACTGCTGTTATATTTCTGAACATTTCTACTTGTGCAGGGTTTGTCTGTATCTAATACTTCTGTATATGTTTCAGTCTGGCCAGGTTGTTTGACCAGCTCAAGGCTGCATAGCTATGCATATAATGTTAGGGGGTTTACAGTGTGCTTCCCAGACATATTTAGTTTTGTGTTACTGTGTATCATACCATGCTAATAATCAGTACTCGGTAAAACTTCCTCATGTACGAACCTTTCAACCCTCTGAAATGGGATTAGTTCATACAAACCCTGTTACATCAGCAGCTGTTCAATTGTATAAGGGCAACCATTTCACATAGGGCCATGTTAATGTGTCTGTGTCCAGGTATGTTAAGGTTTCAGCAGATGTTGTACAGTAGTTGCATAATTGGTTATGGTATGACAGTATGTATTGATGTAATTATTTTGGTTGTGGGGTAGATGTTGGTGGGTGTACGTAGCACATGCAGGTGTGTAGGAACCCCTTTTATACAACGTCTATATGTGTGTGGGTGTTCTTTCCCTATGTGAACACCTATCCCTTAGTGGACTAATACTATGTTAATTGCAGGGTGATTCATTAAGGCACTATTAAATGCTTCCTGTATAGCATGCAGGTACTGTTAGTCCTTGAATCCTTTTAGCAATACATCAGAATGTAATAAAGATTTGCAAAATGAAAGCTGTCTGTGTAATTCTGTCATGGATATTTGCAGTCATTATAGTTGTGTTGGTGACTGTGTCCATAGAACATATTTGTAATAGTGTATTGGCATATACTCTTCATATGTTATGTTCATATTGTTTGGGGGGGGGGGGGATGTGTGATTGTTATGGTCCATGTTATACTCAGATATGGCCACTTCGGATGCTGTATCCAGACATGTATGTATATATGTGTGTGTGTGTGTGTGTGTGTGTGTGTGTGTGTATATATATATATATATATATATATATATATATATATATATATATATATATATATATATATTTATATAAAATGTGTGTGTGTGTATGCATATAGATATATACATTATTGCATATGTTTATCTGTACCTCCATAGATGTTTTTAACCTATCTATATATCTACATATATATGTAGACCTGTATATATCGACTTGTCTCTATGTATCTCTCTCTCTCTCTCTCTCTCTCTATATATATATATATATATATATATATATATCTATATATATATATATATACATACCTATATATGAACATACACCTGTAATTGGGTACATGGCGTGTTGTCCTATTTCAACACATTCCTCCCTTTTGTGTTTTAATCTGTCTGCATACACAACTGGGATAGGTACATCCCAGGAAACTTAGTGTTAGGTTACTCTGAGGATGGAGTACATGGTTGCAGGTTCTACTCTTGGAAGGTGTTAATATTTTACTTCTCAGAGTAGGCACTGGTAGGGAAAGTGTGAATAACGCACTTGTACGCAGTTGTGAGCAGGTTTGCCTCTGGTCTGCTCGATGTTAAGCAAAGGTCAAATGTGGGAAGTGCTTCTCCATTTACCGTGTTTCAGCTCTGCTTACTGTCGCACAAACATGTGGAAACCCGCTTACAACTGCTTATGAGTGCTTTAATCCACTTGCATCCAAAAGCCCTTATTCTAGCCCTCAAAATAACAGCCCTTGTAGGTCTTGAACCCGGGACCATGAACACTACAGTCACTGACTTTTTCACTAAGGCATCTGAGATATGCATGAATGTTATGGTGTTTAGAATATACATTGTACTACAGACATTTCTCACTACTGAAAACAAATGTGACAATTAGTTAGTGTACATATGTCTGATACATGTTAATATTCATATGTTTGTTAAAGTAGGTGTTGCAATGTGACATGACAGGGTGTATTATGAATGAGTAAGGTTCTTGCTTTGTGTCTTTTTTATATTGTCCCCATACTCCATGTATGCCCCTCCAGTTCACTTATTGGACATCCGACCCAGGCCCTCCTTGATGCATGATTGCATTACTCATCATTCCTCCCCCACCCCAATCTTCACATACACAACAGCCAACCCTTCTATGGTAAATTAGGTTAATATTAATTGTTATAATACCAAAGCTGCATGTGTTTTGTGTACACTCCAATTCCTTTGGAGTGCTTCTGTGTCATGAAGTGTGTTCATAGATGCTTATATATATATGGCTATTGATGTAACTGTATAATATATATATATATATATATATATATATATATATATATATATATATATATATATATATATATATATATATATATATATATATATATATATATATATATATATATATATATATATATATATATATATATATATATATATATATATATATATATATATATATATATATATATATATATATATATATATATATATATATATATATATATATATATATATATATATATATATATATATATATATATATATATATATATATATATATATATATATATATATATATATATATATATATATATTTCATATTAGTTTGTAACAGTAATACATCTGTAGACTGGAATGTGTTGGTTCATTCACAAACTACAGTACATTACAATGTACTGTACATATGTATGCAAAGTCACTGTCCCATTTGTGGTCATTTCAGTGAAATGCATATGGTATAAGGTGTAGTCTCAAGACCATGAAACATGTGTACACCTCGGATGGCTTAGTGGTACTTCCCATGACTGTAGTGTGCATGGTCCAGAGTACGACACCTGCAATGCTTTACGAATTTTTTTTACTGCAGAATAAGGTTAATTTAAGCAGTTGTAAGCATGTTTAAAAGTGTTTGTGTGACATTATAGCAGCAGTTAAACACAGTTAAACAAACGTTGTAATGTATAACCTGTGCGCGCAAACAAGGCCACATCCGCTAACTACTCCGGATATATACCTGTCAGTGATGTAACATCTCACTATGTGCTGACATGACATTACATTCTCTGTTGACTGTACTCTCCTGCACACATGGGTTTATATGGGTGATTCATATGTTTATTATACAGACGATTACTACCTATATATGAAAACTGTGGTTAAGGTATACTTTTGCACATGATAAACATCCCTGCCTTTATCGGGATTGTAACCTCGAATGCACAGATACCATGCAGATGCTGTAACCATTACACTGTTGACATTAACGTTGCTTCCGCTTTATTTCTTATTTAGATAATTTCTATGTGTAAGCTAGGCTAAGCAAAGGGTGGGAGCCCCCAAACTCACTGAGATTCACATACTCTTGAAATAACAACACATAACAAATGTACTGTGAGACAATACATTACATTCCTAACTACATTAGGCATAGCCCCTCACTGACACACTTCAAGGAAAACCTTGTTGTGTGAAAGGGTAACAGACTAATACACCCCTGGGATCATGTGTCCCAAAACCATAAAACCAGGGGGGTGCGTGAGCCTGTCCAGTTTGATAGCTGCAAGACCTGTTGGGAGAATTGAATGGTGTTGAATTGCCACATTAACATGCCCTCTTTAGATCACTAAGTGCCCCTATCACCCTCCACAACCCCAGTCTTCAACAGCTTCCTGCAATTCTGCCTGGGATTGTTTCATTGGCTATGCTTGATGGAGGCTCAGTTACTTCGTCAATGGTGCAGGGAAGGCCAACACACTGTTGCTATGCTTCTAATTGCCCTTGGGATGATAGATAGTAGGCTATCTGTGCACCTCTAACATGCAGGCCATCATAGTCATAATATGCAAATAACAAGACCTTCAGATCACAATATACAGTGTGAACTCACAATGTAGTCAGGAAACAGTTGAGTACAGCAAGAACATACAGAACACTGATACTTAGTCACTCCAAATGTCTATCTTGGAAGCTAGAAGACTTGTATAAGGTTAAGGCTTTCTATTGCTTACCACTAGGATACCTACATGGGAGATGAAAAACAAGCACAGATGAGGAACATGCATGCATTGATACCATACTGGCCTATGTGTCAGCCTTATGCTTTGGAATACTGGCCAGGACTATTGGCGCCCTCATGGTGCCTTATTTAGCAGAGTCTTGAAGGTGAATATCAGCACCATAAACAGCACAATAGCAAATTCAATGAGGTTTATGCTACTCAACACCAGGGGTTGTGATCACAACATGCATGCACTCACAGCACTCCTCAGGATGGACAACATCAACATCTGTGCATTAACTGAAATCTGTCTTAAGGATCCTGAAAGCTCACCGGCACTACCAGACTACAACCCATACCACACATTTCAGCCACAGAT
Source organism: Protopterus annectens (assembly GCF_019279795.1). Classification (NCBI taxonomy): domain Eukaryota; kingdom Metazoa; phylum Chordata; order Ceratodontiformes; family Protopteridae; genus Protopterus; species Protopterus annectens. Next base: position 1,297,786,131 of record NC_056731.1, read on the forward strand.
TATGGACTGACAGACATGGAGGGGCTATATCCATATTCATCAGGGATAACAACACCTCCAGGTTAGTGGGGCAGCATGATACCTCTGTGATAATCATGTGCAGCTAACATCAGCCACAACTGCAATGTGAAATGTGGCCTGCTATGGATCATCCTCCATGACCCAGGACCTCCACTCCACCTACCTGGAGACAGTGCAGAAGACAACAGTCCTAACGCACACCCTGGCATTGGTCGATGTCAACTACCATACCATTAACTGGGAAACTTACTCCAGTACCCACTTCCAGGACCAGTGCTTCCTGGAATGTATCACCTCATATGCCCTGTATCAGGTGGTAACCTCCCTAACGTGGGGTGGAAACTACTAGATTTGGTCATCACCAACATGGGCATCAGGTGCACCACAGTGGAGGTTAAGCAGTCACTGGTTAGATCTGACCATGAACTCTTCACTGTTTCTACACCCTAGCATCTCCCCCACCCACGGATACCACAGTGTATACCTTTCCTACAGCTAAATTTACACTACTAGTGTAAATTTAGCTGTAGGAAAGGTATACACTGTGGTGTATACCATTCCTACAGCTAAATTTACAGTACTAGTGATAGGGGTGGGGAATTTCACAGCCCCCACGTTAAGAGGAAACACTGCTCAAGATACAGACAGATTTAAAAATGCAGTTTATAAGCACCTACACAGATGTATGGATCATGCCATCGCTGGTAAACCAAGACTCATTCCTCCTAGACAAGGACACCAGTCTGGTGGACCTCTGCAATAAACAGGTGATACTACAGATGTAGGACAGTGCTCCAGACACACAGCAAATCCCACAAAGGGCAGACATCCGTGACCACTATTAGTATGATACGTAGGTCCCTCATTACTTCATCCAAGGATATCATCAGCAGGAGAATACGCAAGGATTCGAAAGATAACCACAAAGCCTTCTTTGGCTATGTCAAGGATCTACATGGTGACACACAGATTTGCACTGTACTGGTGAAATATAGCACAAAATATGCTGACCCTACTGATATTGCCAACATCCTTGCAGATACATTTGGTGCATACTTCACCCTCTAAAGAGCTCACAACAATACCCGAAAGGTACAGTATCCCAACCATCAGAGACAGACAGGTGGAAATGGCCCTCTCTAACAGCAGAACACAGCTTCAATGGAGGCAGATGTTGACCCAGACTGCATCTTGCAAACTGTACAAGACAAACTTCCCCCCACCTAATTAAGCATTCCTACCTCAGCCTCTCACAGGATACATGCCCATACAATGGTTTGTGGCAACGGTTATTCCACTCCATCACTGTGAAATCACAACTGACCATGTTAACTACCACCACATAAGCCTGACTAGCCTGATCTGCAGTGGTATGGTTTGCATCCCCATGGCAATCATTGACAATGACATTGGTAACCTTTGAACATGTGACCCAGCCCAGGTCAGCTTGATTGAATGCAGTTCATGCCTACTGAACCTGTTTGATGTCTTACATACAGTCACCAAGATGTTAGATGACAGGGGAGGTGGTTCACACATACTACCTGGACCTCACCAAGGCTTTTGACACCATGTCCCACTCAGGTATTATTGATAAACACACCAGCCTGTACATTCACCCATACATCACAGGTTAGGTTGCCAACGGGCTTACACACAGAACCCACATGGTATAACTAGTGGTCTTCGGGTCCAACTCTTGAACAGTCACGACTGATGTCCCACAGGACTCAATCCTGGGAGCCCTACTGTTTGGCATATACATCTCAGATGTGCAGGCAAACACAGGTGGACTACGGCAGACCATGTATGGCAATGACTGCAAACTGGGAGCCATAATTGATAGTCCAGCTGACATGGATATCCCTCAAGGTGCCTCACAGAGAACATCACAGGGTGCCAATGACATGGCCTCCAGCCAAGTGCCACTAACTGCATGGTCATTCCATTGTGGATTTGGCACCCACATATTAACCCATGAGCAACAGCCACTTTAATACAGATGAGGTGATGGGGTATCTGGGGACTAAGGTAGATAGTGATCTCCCCTGTGACAATCATATCTCCCCAGTAGTTAGGACATCCTTCTATGTAGGCCATCTGACTACTAAAAGATTCCTATCTAGACATACTGGGGTTATAGTGCCCCTTGACTCATCACTCATCAGTCCCATCATAGGGTATAATAACCCATGTGGGATGTACCTCAGAGGACATGTCCAACAGCTGGGGTGTCCATGAATGTACCTCACCAAGGGGAATACTGGCTTCCAACATATGGCCTATACAGCTGGACTGAATAAACTCCTGCTTTACTCAGTGGCATCTCGTTTACCCAGAGATGATCTCCACTGACCAACACAGCCATGTCAAACTCAGGCTTGATGGATATGCTCCACCTATGGGAATCCATGTCACAGTGAGCCACACACTGTAGTGAGCTGACCTTGCCACAACAATAACCGGAATATCTTGGAGAAACAGCTTCCTGTCACAGACACTCCCCATACTTTGGAACAACATCCCTAACTACATTATACAGAGCCCCTCACTAACACTCTGCAAGAGAAACCCTGAAGGGTGGATGAGGAACAGTAAATGCACACCAGGGATCCTGTCATTGGCTCTGCTCCACAGATGGATGGTTAATGAATCAATGGTGTGGCAAAAGCTGACAGATTTTGGCTGGCCTTATGAATGGCCTCTGGCAGTTGGCCAACTACCTACCTATGAATCTATACATACAGTATCTGTATATGTTGATAGCTTAATTTACTGTTCAGGTGTTGAATTACCTTGTGCCAATGGCTGTTGTGTGTGCAATAGTTGAGGGCTGCCTATGTTGGATGCACACAGTAGACTGCTTATACATGACAATTTACAGGTAGTCTTGTGGGTGTGCCTTCCATTTTTATTGTATGTGCAGGTGGAGAAAGATGTCAGTCCCTAGGTCCTACACTGTCAGTGTGTGTGTGCTATATGTTCTCTCTTTGCCAAGGCATGGGCATACTGGGCACACCTCCGTCTGCATACTGGGGCTGGCTCAGGGTGTTCGTGGTCTGAGTACCTCTGTGCCTGTGGGGCCCTTGGCAATGGTGGTGGGCTGTGAGGGCCTTCACCATTCTGTCCCTGCTGCAGCTGTTTCTGCAGGACCATATTGTGTAGCTTGGCACACACTATGAAGATGTGGGCACATGTGCCTGGAGAGTATTGCAGGGCTCCACCAGATATGTCCAAGCAACGGAACCATGATTTCAGCATCCCAAACACATGCTCTATGATGATTCTGGTATGTGCTTGTGCCTCATTATGGCGTTCCTGCATGGGTGTGTGCGCATTTCTGATGGGAGTCATCATCCACGGTTCCAGTGCATAGCCAGCATCCCCCATCAGGTGGCCAATTGGGATGCCCCCCTGGCAAATAACCAATACAGCTGTGAGGCATGCCAGATGTGGGTGTTGTGATAGCTTCCACGGCTACCAGCACACACATCCATGATAATGCCCTGGGCATTGCACACAACCTAGCAGTTGATGGAGGGGTATCCCTTGTGGTTTATGTAGCTCCTACCCTGCTCACCGGGTAGTGACTTGATGTGTATGTACGTGCAGTCTATTGCACCCAGTACCTCCGGGTATTCTGCCATATGGTGGAAGAGACGCATATTGCTGGCCAACTCCTCCTGCATTCGGGGAAAGTATATATGCTCATTGGCATGTGGTAACATGGCATCCAGGAACTGGTGTAGAACTCTGGATGCTGATGCCTGTGAGATACCCATGATATCCCCAGATGGTCTTTGAAAGGTACCTGTAGCTAGTATTCTCAGGCGTACACATACCTTTGTATCCACTGGGATTGGTTCCCCTCTGTTTGTTCTGGCTCTGAGGCATGGCCGGCACAGCTCCACAAGTTGCTGTAGGGTGTCCCTGTCCACCCTGTAATGCTCTACTTTCTCCAGATCATGTAGCCCCTGGTAGGTTACCCTGGGACTGAACACTCTCCTCCTCCTCTGGTGCCTGCGGTATTCGTGTGCATCATCCTCCACACCACCTTCAGTCTCCAACACATGCTGGTGGATCAAAGCTATGGCAGCCCCTAACATGAACATAATAAAAGTTCTCTGCCTGTATACACCACTGGTGCAGTGTGTATGGGAATACACAAATGTGTGTGAGGTGCTTTCACACTTTATAGTATTGTGCTATGGATGCTGCTGATGTAAGTGGGTGTGTATGAACTATTCCAGCTGATGCATGTCTTAATTATGAGATTTGCAATGAGTGCTGCAAGTGTGGGGCCTTTACTGTGGAGATCTACTTGCTGCCTTGATTAATCTGTTGCCCTTTAATTCACTTTTAGACCTGGATCCCCTCCTATTATCAGGCATGCATCCACCTGCCGTCTTTCTTGTTTTGTACTTTCCCTACTCAGTCATGGCAAAATGTGCCTTTTAGCTGATATACTGCATATTGCCTTTGCTCTGCTTTGACACTTTGCTATTTTCTTTGCAGTACAGCCCCTCCCCTTCCCTATTCTGCAAGTAGCTGCTTGCAGCCTTGTTAGCTGTTGTCAATGGCCCACTGTAGGCTCCTAGGTGTTAATTAGTCATTTGTACTCCAATTTCACTGCTGCAGCATTTCCTTAGTTCTTTCCTATATCCTTCTTGTTTCAGCTGCAGTGCGTGACACTTATACCCGTTTACCAGGTTTACGTGCATTTTCATCTCCGTTCACATGCATACTCAGTTACCTTGTGTACTCTCAGCTAAGCATAGATATGGGCAATTCGACACACCCCTATCCTGCAGCTTTGCCTAGCTAGGGGCAGACCAGTTTCACAATGCTCCAATGTGCTTACAGCAATGGCGACATACCCCTCTCTTGATGTCATCTTTATCTCAAGGGCTCACCTGGGTGTTATAACGCTACACTGTGAGGTGTATCCTTACACCAGCAGGGAATCTGCGACTCACTATTACTCCTCTCATTTGCATGGCATTGCCTACTAATACCTAGCTACTGCACATAACACTCTCACTGCTCCTTAGCGAACCTTGCGCCATGAGTATAGTGCAGCATGCCTGCCATTGAATATTATGGGGAAATCGTGATATGTGTTTCACTGCGGTTTTATTCTATATCTTTATATATTCTTTGCGATCCCCTTTGCGCACCGCTGCCCTGCGCTTCCACGTTGCAATAGTGTGACTACATATATTAAATGTTAATTTTATATTTTGTACATGTTTTTTATGCCAATGGCTATATATTTAGCCATTGGCATATATTAACATTATAATACATGTGTTTGGTTGGCTGTCATGGCTCCGATTTTATGTTTGCAAAAATGTAAACCATTTTCTACGGTTTACATTTCTGCATGCTTACACTATGCCTGCACCACTTCTTGAATCACTACATACCTTCATTTGCATGCTACACTGCTGCACATGAGGTAATTAGCAAACAAGGCTCAGTAGTTGTGCGGGCATAGCGTACGCAGGTAGTGCACATGGAAACAGCTCATACCTAAATTGCTTGATGGCCATATTTGGTGTTAGAATGCCGATGCTACGCCTGCACCTGGCGCAAGCTTCATGAAGCCCGGGGAATGTGTCTAATCAGCCTTTACTTGTATTAAAAGATCCAGTGTATCTGCGAAGCCAAAACTAAAGTAACATATTACAGCACCACATAAAAAGTGTCACTAAGAAAGGATTAAACTATCTCTTTGCTGAGCAGCGAGCAGAAGCAGTGCTTAGTGAATCTTTACAGCCATATCTGCAGCACATAAAAATATAAACAGTGACATTGAAAGACAGCTGCATGTGTAATGGAAGGGAAGGGGAGAAACAGCAAACCAACTCAATAAAAAATATGGAGGTAGGCATGGTAAACAAACCAGTACAACATTAGATGAAATGAGAAGAAGAATGGAAAGAGCATGTAAACAAGAAACACTCTGCAAAAAAAGACTAACTGCCAGTTGATCTCAGCCATTTGTGGCAGTGCACTTTCATACAGCATGGAACTCGTTTTCCATTTCAACTTGTCTGTATTTATGAGGAGCTTTACTTATGATAACACACAAGCATTACTGACATATACAGGCTGATGATCTGTTAGCTATTATGGAATTAACTACTTCACAGGAGTACACAGTTTCTCATAGCTTTGTCAAGCAGATATAAGTAAACAGGAACTCACAAATGCCCTTTTTGCTCTGTACATTTTTCACACTGCAGCACTCATCACTGACAGAGTGTTCTCAGCCATGGTAAATATTAATCAAAAATACCAATTGATAGATTTCTGTGGAGTACCATGAATATCCAACACTGTGCTGCACATTTAGAGTGCTGAGGTAACTACGCATCTCCTAAATCAGGCACTGACTCCATTGGAAATAATGACCGCCATCACCCCTTCAAAAACTTTTCATAAGTATCTGCAGTATTTCACACTTCAACGCAATTTTATTTGAATATACACTGGTGTTTATTACAAATTATCACTGATGACAGAATTGCAACAGCCATCACTATTAATGTGTTCAATTCATTTATGCATACCAGGCTCACCATTCATGATTGCCAACTTGAGCAATCCTTCCACACTGAACAGGCCTTTCCTCCAACACATTTACAGCATCAGATCTCTCCTCAGTACTGCTGTCACTAGAAGACAGAACTAAGTCATCACAGTAAGGAACAGCATAGCTGAAATACAAAATCTGACTGGCATTAAATTCAATACCTCTTAGTCTGCCGTCCATCCTACATTCACTCTACATTGCTAAAGGCTACTATCATCAGATTCCCTTATGTAACCAGGCTGGAGTCAACAGAATATAGAATTTCAAATGCATGGTTTCATGGTACACACAAAAGCATTGCACATCAAAAAAGTAGGAAGCAAATGATGGAAACACTTTAATACAACCACAATGAAAAGAGCCACAAAGGTAAAAAGTTTATTGTGAAACTATACTTTAATATTATTGATAGTACTTTCAAACTGTATTCTAGATAACTGGAATATATATTTTTTTTCACAACTCGAATATCTTTAAGTAGTTTTTCTTTTGTAATTTGGTCATTTTCAGTGCAGATTTATAGCCATTTCATAGGTTCATAGGTGTGTACTAGGCTAATGACCCTGGAGCCTTTACAAGCCTAGCCCATAGAAGTTTCCTGACATTGTGCCACCTGACATTAGTTCCCAATGCCTCTATCAAGTAGAGCTATGGAGTGATCCCCAGGGTGAACTTTCTATTACACATCCAGTCATCAAGATTTCTCTTGAAGAGGGACAGCAAGGTGCTCTGCTTGACATATATGAGAAGTCTATTCCTGAGCATGAACAATCTGTGGGTGAGGAACTTATCTCTCCAGCATGTTCTGTTGATTGTGGTTATGAGGTTGAGGTCTCTGGAGTGTGTGGTGTGGAGGGATTGAGATTTCTTTAGATGGAGCATTTCTAGCAGAGCTGGGTCAGACATGGCTTTGTAAGTCAAGCAGAGATTGCTTCTAAGTAGGTGATATGAGACAGAAAATAGCTGGAGTCTTTTGAGTCTGTCCTTGTCGGACATGTGTTTAATGTCTAGGATCCTCTTTGTAAGGTACTTCTGTGGCCTTTCCAGCTGTTGCAGGTGTCTTGTGAGGTACATGCCAAATGGGGCATTATACTCAATGACTGGTCTAATGAGGGAAGAGTAGAGAGAGATGATGACCTCTTTCTACCTGGATGCAAAACCCTTGGTAATGAGATGTGCCACATAGAAGGACTTTTTGACCACAGTGGCAATGTGGTAGTCGAAGGAGAGGTTGCTGTAAACCTGCGTCCCCAGATCACTTATAACACCTTCAGTGTTCAGTGGGCTCCCATTGATGTGGTAACTAGTGAGAACTAAGTTTTTCCCAAAGGGGATAATGATGCATTTCTTGGCATTAAGCTTAAGACCATGGTTTTTACACCAGTCATTGGTCTAGTGAGGCCTTTCTGTTGGATGTCTGCATCACTTGGGGAGTTAATAATGGCTATCAACTTGCAGTCATCTGAGAACTTGGTCAGCCAGAGTCCCTTTGTGTTGGCCTGGACTTCTGGGAAGTAGATGCCAAATAGGAGAGGACCCAGGATCGATCCCTGTGGGACTCCACTTGTGACTGGTCAGCAGTCTGACTTGGAGCCCACTACTTTCCCACTGTGTGTTCTATCTGTGAACCACTTTGCAACCCACCTGGTGATATAAGGGTTGATGCCTAGTTTGGTGAGTTTATCAATAATTCCTAAGTGAGGAATGGTATCAAAGGCCTTGGCCAGGTCGAGGTAGGCTGTATGCACTGCAGTGCCTTACCTTCATCCACAGCTATGATGACTGGCTCAAATAAGTCAACCAGGTTGAGCAGACATGATCTCCCTTTCACATAGCCAAATTGCGTGGGGTCTAGAGTTTGGAGATTTCCTATATCTTTGTTAATCAAATCAGTGATGATGATGCACTCCATAGCTTTATATATCAGAGTCATCAGGCTAATGGGGCAATAATTCCCAGGTTCTCTAGTCGCTCCCCCTTTATAGAGAGGGATGACTGTAGCAGTGCGCCATTCAATAGGGACAAAGCCTAAGGTGAGGCTGTGACCGAACAGGGCACACAGATGTGGTGCCAGTTTGCTTTGTAGTTCATGTAGAACACAGCCAGGGCTATTATCTGGTCCCATGGAAGCTGTATTATTGGCCTTGGACAATGCAGCTTTAACCTGTGCTGCAGTAATGCTGGGTGTCTGACATTCTTCCGGTATTGTGATTGGTCCTTTGGGGGGGGGGGTAAAGTTGGTACTGAATCTGTTGGCCAGTATGTTGGCAATATCTGTTGGCTCAGTATAGGAGGTACCATTGTGCCATAACTCAGAGCAAATCTGTCTATTGCTGTGGAGGTTCTTAATATAGCTATAGAAGGCTTTGTGATTGTTTTTAGTGCCTGCCGCAATTCTGCCTTCGTAACTGGCTTTAGAGGATTTGATGAGGGATCTCAACTTTTTGTTGAGGCTAATAAGGGAGTTTATCCAGTCTTGGGACTTCACCTTTTTCTGCAACAGTTTCTTCCTTCTGTTGTAGAGTTTATTAATGGCTGGGGACCACCAGATTGCCTTCAATTTTTTGGAGGAGAGCATCTTGGTTCTGTTGGGTATGGCTAGTTCCATGCATTTATGTACATGTTTCTGCAGTGCATTGGTGCATGATTTGGCAGGCATGCAGCTATTTTCCATTGGCGTGGGTGCCATGAAGTTAGCCACCTCTGTTTTTTGGAGTCCAAATTCAGCTTTGGAGAAGTTTTTCAAGGTTTTCACCCCCCCCCTTTGTAGGGGGTGTGGGTGAGATGTGGATTTCCATGATGATTAGTTTATGGTCGGAGCTGACCAGGGAGGGATTGACTATTGGTGTAGAGCAATGGTCACCCATGTTAGTAATAACCAGGTCAAGGATGTTGCTTCCTCTAGTGGGTGTCAGAATGAGCTGGTCCAGGGCATTGGAATTGATGAATTCTAGGAGACAATGGGCCAGTGTATTGGTGCTTGAGTAGTTTTCCCAGTTGATGGAAAGGTAGTTGAAGTCTCCTAGTAAGAGAGTGTTGGGTTGGACCTTGATAGATTCCAGGGTGCTTAGGAACATGGAGTGAGAGTCTAGGGACATGGTTGGGGACATATAGCAGGATATGACCTGGATCACCATCTTAATCAATGTTAGTTATACCTGAAGTATCTCAGATGTGTTATGCTGGACTATTAGTCTGGAAGTATGCATATCCTTTATGAATATAGAAACTGCCTTTGAACCTTCGGTCCATATTTTGGGGCCAAAAGGTGTGGAATGAGTTATAGCCTGGTAGCGCAGGTGTGCTTTCTGCTGCTTAAAACCAGGTCTTCGTTACAGCACAAATGTTGATTTTCTCAATTTTGAGGAGTGCTTTGAGCAAGTGCATCTTGAGATTTACACTTCTAGTGTTGAGCAGCATGAACCTCAGATTGCATTTATTTATGGCTGTTACAGTGGTAATTTGGTCTTTGGTACACCACCTTAAAAAAGGCACTATAGGGGTTGCAAGAGCTTTAGCCAGCACCTGGAAACCCAGGGGTGACAAATGCAGGTCATCTCTGGCAAAGCATTGAGGTCTATCAATCATGTCATCCCAAGCAGACAGATACTGGATTCCCTTAGAATGACACCAGAAACTTAGCCAATTGTTGAAGTCAATCATTTTTGTTTGTACTACAGTATCATTCTGGGTGATGGTAGGACACTGCTTAGGCGTAGTGCCTTACCTGCCTGGGCCACATAATCTGAGAATTCCACCATGACTCTTTTCATTTAATCCAGGGAGGTGCGTCTCAGGTCATTCACACTCACATAGACAATGATGGAGTCATACTTGTACTTGTTGTGGAGTGAGCTGAGTGCATGTGTTGTATGTTGGATTCTGGCACCTAATAGACATCTGACTATTACCTTCTCCTTATTCAACTTAGTGAGTGGGACATCTGTGTGCCTCAGTATTGAGTATTGAGTCACCTATGATTAGTGTATTGGGCAAGGTGTTTGGTCTTAGGGGTTTAGGTTGAGCAGCACACTGTGGAGGTGAGCTATGTGTTCTGTGTTTTTGCTGTGTTGTGGTGGTCATGTGCATTTCTGTCTTGGAGGTCTCTGCTGTTTGGGTAAATTTCTATTGGGAACCTCCAGGAAGGTGGGTGTGTGGTTTGTGTTTTTATGTGAGAGCTGTGATAGTGGGTGTTCTGGAGGGCTATGTATTCCATGTGGTGTGGTGCAGGTGTTGACCTTCTCTTCTTGACCACCTAGTCCGGTCTTGGCTGGAGAGTGCATAGCTTCCAACTCTCACAAGTCTGAGTTTTGGGAGGTAAGAGGAGTAGGTTGTCTGTGTACATGAGGCAGTTGCTACACTACCTCAGAATGCCCAAGTGCACCAGGTTAATTGAAGAAATCACAAGGAACTGCTCTTTAATCATGCCAGGAGGGTTGGTCATAACTACTAAGTACTGGAGCTATTTCCATGAAGAACGACTAGTGCTGATGGCACTTGTGTTCTACAATAATTGCTACAAAAACCTGTTGAAGTGCAAAGCAGTTAGGCTATTTGAAATGCAAAAGAGTAAGAACTATCAAGATCTAAGGGAAAAACTGAAGAGCAGACTTTCTGACACCAGTAATAGTTTACCTCAGCTTGGCGCCGCTACACAGAGCTTAAACAAGTGCAAATCTGTGCAAAAGCAGGCTTTTAAACCAGAACGTTGAAAGGGATGGAAAAACTGCCCAAGCAGACAATACACTACAATTTCTGGGCCAGAAACCACTCCTCTTGTGGTAGATAGGCTACTTAATGCTTACCACTCCCACTGATAAGCTAAAAAGCTGCATTAATGAGATGCAGCCAACCATCTGACCTTAAATGTTGCTTCTACACCATCACCAGTGACAGATTATGATAGCAGAACTTCAGTGAATCACCCAGGACCCATTCCTTCAGGTGGTTCATCTGGCTGGCCAGCATGGAAGACTAACTCATCTTAATTTGGTAACATGATAATTCTTCAGCACAGTATATCATTAAAAACTATCTGATCATTTATTCATCAAAGAGTAGAGACTTCTATATGGTCAACAGTTTTGCAGTGTGGGGGTTATCTAAAGAAAGAGAGGACTGTAGTCCTCCATCTGCTATAAAAAAATGCAGATGGTTAAATTGCATCAAAACCAGTTACTAAATTTTCTTTACAAAGTCTGCTGTCTGCAGCTTAAGTTTATTTTTAGGCATGTAGCAGGCAGCCAGCAGGACAGCAACATGGCCAGGGACAAGAGCCACGTGAGAATGTTAGAAAAAAGCACAATTTAGCAAGCAGGATGAGAAATATAAGTTATTCCCTGTAATTGCTTCTGTTGTTTTTCTTTTTCTTTTAAACAAGTCAATTGCCGGTCTCATAGCTGCTATGTTGCATGGCTCAAGAAAGGTAATGGGGGGGGGCATACCCTCAGTTTATTCTGAAGTCCATTCTATTCTTCTCAACTGTCCCTAACTTTACCTAATATTTTTGTTCTGTCACTCATAAAATTGTTGATTTCTGGCAAATTATTGAGGATTACAGTAAGTAAAGTATTCCTGCCATTAGCAGTTCTCACTTCTTATTGTTCAGAAAATGTATGCTGATGCAATGCAAGAGCTGTTATTTATTTATTTTTTTTTTAAAGTGAGTTAGAATCATTTTTAAATTTTTCACCTGATTCTGAGTCTTTGTTCCTTTATTATTTTTGGTTTTGCCCCTGCTCTTTCAGCAAAGAAATAACTTCAAACAGTCCCTGACATTGCCTTATCTTTGGAAGGTTTCTAGTAAAGTCTATGGTGTTATGATAAATTATTGAGGGTTGCTGTCAGAATATATGAATATTTGAGTTTCAGACTTTGTATCCTTTAGAAAATGAATGCTGATGCCAAACCTGTTAGTCTAGCAACTTTCTAAGTATATAAGATAAATATTTCCAGTCCATCCCTGTTATGGGTCTTTGTACCCGATTCTTGTTTTAAGTGAAATCAGGGTAAAACCTGTATTGCTTTGGCATGAGCTAGAGAGTATGTGTTTGTGTGTATGGGGTGATTGCAATTTAACAGTAAAATGTTGGCCATAATGTGTAAGACTTTCCATCATTAAAATCATCATTGCATATACATGGTTGCCTTTGGTGAATTGACAAAAGTAAGGATGAGTGTCAAAGCAACTGCTCATTGACACAGTGGAGCAGTGAGTAGCATACCCATGTCACAACAGTCTCCAATTTGCCTATAGGTAAGCATTCAGCATACGTGTGCTTGTGTATCTTGTGATAGACATAGTTTGGCAGGTGCAGTGCCACTAAATGAGTGTGGTGTGTGTGTGTGTGTGTGTGTGTGTGTGTGTGTGTGTGTGTGTGTGTGTGTGTGTGTGTGTGTGTGTGTAAATCAGTATGTCTTATGATAAATCTCATTTACTATGGACAGTGTCAGTGTGTGTGTGTGTGTGTGTGTGTGTGTGTGTGTGTGTGTGTGTGTGTGTGTGTGTGTGTGTGTGTGTGTGTATACATGTGAGTGTGTGTGTGTGTGTGTGTGTGTGTGTGTGTGTGTGTGTGTGTGTGTGTACACGTGTGTGCACATGTGAGTGTGTGTGTGTGTTTGTGTATATGTGTGTCTGAAACTCAGTATATCACTAATTTTTATTTTTCGTCTGGGTAACAGTACCAACAAAATCAACAAATTATTATTAGCATTCAACAATGGCTTGTTTATGCATCACTGTATCTCTTTTACCTGAGCATTAGAAGCCCAAAACACAGGACATCAAAGAATACAATGCTGATTAAAGTCTGCCATAGAAAATCACTGATTGTAAAATTTCTATGTATGCACTTGAAGTGATTATAGTATTTTGGAATATTATCCTTTCTCCTTTCTACAAGTTGCAACATCGTTTTTCCTTTCTCCAAGTTGCTGCATCCACGAGGGGGTTATACATAAGTCTGAGGGCTTTATCCCTCATCTTAGGGGGTGCAGGGCATTGCCACATACAAAAAAAAATGCTTAAAGTTTAATTTTTCACCATTTTATGTTTTGGCCATTAGTTTTCAGCATTAGGGAATGTTGGCATGTAGATGTTTGGGCTTCAGTAATAAAACCTTAAAAAATAAGGCTTAGTGTGCATGACAGCACATCCAAACTCTTAGATCTTTTGGAAGCCTATGAGTCCTCATACCCCATACTGTAAAACTGGATTTTGACATGGGCTTAGTCATGGCCTCTGCCCTGAACCCCAGCTATTGTAAAATAGACCCTTTTCAGAGGTGTACACAAAATTTGCTGTATCTTGTGTGGGAGCCTGGAGATGGTGCGATCATTATTGTTTCAGCCTTCTTTTCTGTAAAACCTCAGAAATACGCACAGAAGGATGTTACATTTTACGTGGCACCTGGGGACAGTGCTACAATTATTTCCTTAACTTTCCTCACAAACTTTAAAGGTGTGCACAGAAGGTCGCTATTACATTTCCTGGGGCTGGGGATAGTGTGGTCATAATCTTTTTAACTTTCCTCACAAACCTCAAAGATGTGCATATAATGCCATTACTGCTTATGTAGGGGCAGTCTACGGCCTAGAAAAAACAAGTTGGAATACATTATTATGAATGCTATTTTTTCACTTAAATCACACAGATCAGAAGTGTACACAAGTGGCAATAGTTTGGTTGCAGTACTAACAAGGCACCCTGTTTGTGTACATCTGATAACAAGAGGCTGAAATATATTTCTGTTTTCTATTTGTTTTCTCAGTTTTTATCAAGACTAATATTAGAGAGGTGCACAGAAAATGGTTTTAGTTTGGGTGTAAGGGGTAAATATGGCATGTTACATGTATGTATGACAGCAGATAACTGAAATATATGACTGTGACCAATTTTGCCTTTACTTTCACCCCAATCTAACATTAGAGGGATATACAGAGGGTGAATTTCTTTTTTTGCAGGGGTAGGGGAGGGGCAAGCCAATTCTCATACTGTATCTCTGTACCCTCACAAACATTTATCTTCTCGGTTTATTGTAAACTGTTATTTTGTCAGCTATGAACATTAAGCCTTTTACATAACTTATTTCTTCCTTGACAGAAAAAAAAAAGTTGTTCAGGCAAATCATTTAGATAAAAGACTGGAGAAAGACCCTGGAGAGATGGAGATATGCTCTAGAGAGGAGAAGAATGAAAGTCAGCAGGACTAAGACAGAATATATGTCTGTGAATGAGAGGGAGAACAGAGGACTGGTGAGGATGCAGGGAGTACAGCTGGCAAAGGTGGATGAGTTTAAATACTTGAGATCAATAGTTCAGAGTAATGGTGAATGTGGAAGAGAGGTAAAGAAGACAGTGCAAGCTGGGTGGAGTGTGTGGAGAATATCAGGAGTGATTTGTGATGGATGGCTACCAGTAAGAGTGGAAGAGAAGGTCTACAAGATGGTAGTGAGACCAGCTATGTTATATGGATTGTAGGCGGTGGCACTGATGAAAAGACAGGAGTCAGAGCTGGAGGTGGCATTGTTAAAGATGTTAAGATTTGCATTGGGTGTGATGAGGATGGACAGGATTAAAATTAGTATTTTAGAAGTTCAGCTCAGGTTGGACAGTTTGGAGACAAAGCCAGTAAGGCAAGATTCCACTGGTTTGGGCATCTGCTGAGGAGGGATGTTGGGTATTTTGGAGAAGGATGCTAAAGATGGAGCTGCCTTGTAACAGGAAAAGAGGATAGCCTAAGATAAGGTTTGTGGATGTGGTGAGAGAGGAGATGGAGGTGGTTGGTGTGACAGAGAAAGATGTAAAGGACAGGAAGAAATGGAAACAGATGATCTGCTGTGGCAACCCCTAATGGGAGCAGCTGAAAGAAAAAGAAGAAGAGGGAAGGGGAGAAATTACACATTATAAGTGAATAAAATAAGTCACCATATTTAGAGTCACTGTCTAGGAAGATTTCATTCATAATTTTGTCATATGTTGATAACACATTAATGTGTATGCTAAAAATTAATTTATTCCACAATTTCAAGTGAGGTTATAAAATATTTTCTGCCACACTTAAGTGAATGTTATGAAAAATGCTTCTGATGTTGAGTATAATTTCAATAAAAATAACTGGAGTGCTTTAAAGAAATTAAGTAGGGACAAAAGGTCCAATCATAAGAGAAAGAAAAGAGACAGTTTACTACAATGACCAGAATATATACAAAATAATCTAATAAAAACTTTATGGTGTAGAGAAGTAGCGATGACAGAATATTATGCTAAATCTATTTAACTCAATAATAATTAAGAGCATTTTCAAAAATGTTAACTTCTAATATTCAAACATTAAAGAATTCAACGTGCAGGTTATCATAAAATTTTTACATACAGCTAAGCAAAGTAACTTTTCATCTACTATAGCAGCTAGGTAAACTTTGAACTTCTATGAGAAAATTAGCCACTGTTTCATAACTAATATAAGATATATCAGTTCATTTACTGATCCTGATACAAAAAGAAAAAAAGTCATTAGCAGCATGAATTATTTTTTAAAGAAATTGACTTTTTTAAAATAATAGAATCTTAGTTGGCAAATAAACCATTAAATAGTTAAACAAATACTTGCAATTAAATTGTCATATCAATATTGTTTTGCTCCCTTGGTGTCCATAGAAAATATACTGATAATAAAGGTCCACATACAAACACATTATTGAAATTATTGAAAGTTGTTTGCCATCAGAGTGGTTAGTGAATAACTAATATCCATCTGTATTAAAAATAGATCCAGCAGTCAGCAGAATGCACTTAATTATTATTCATAACATAGTCAAGACGTTGGCTTGGCAATGGCTGTCTACCTACAAGAAAGTAATGTGCATTATCCAAAGAAAGTAACTTGTAAATTTTCAGTGAAATGTAAACATAAAGAAATATAGAAAGGTGGATTTAGCTTTTGAAAATGACTGAATAGAGTATCCATTACCTAAGCAACTGAAGGAAAAAGTTGCTATGTATCTTGTCTGAAACTTACTCTCTCTCTCTCTCTCTCTCTCTCTATATATATATATATATATATATATATATATATATATACAGCACTACTTATTAGTAACTTGTTATTAACACACCTAACTGCATATTTACCTTAACTAACAAAGGGTCATTTCAGGAGTTTTGCAAATGCTTTTTCTACACACTTACAGAGAGTGTTGAGTATATATTAGGGTAGGGTCCCTATTAAGTCAGCGCACGTACTAAACTGAGAATGCTGCTTAATCGAACCTACTTACCTGAAATGGCAAAATCTCGAAAGCATGGAACAGCGATTTTTTTCCTAGAGAAAAAAAATCACTGGGCTGTTTTCAGGACTTTGCCATTTCCTCCACTGTGGTGTGATCTCGGAGTTGGTATATTTAAGTAGGAGGAGTTCCCCCCCTATATCGGGGGTGTGGTGGGTGAAGTCACCACTTTATTTTGTGGGGGGGGGGGTTGTTTTCTTTTTTTTTTTCTAATGGATCAGCGATTTTTTTTTCCCTGGGAAAAAAATCACTGTGTTTGTTTGGCATTTTGTTTTTTCTGTGTTAGTGGGTTGATTATAATATAGACCCATTAAGGTAGGTACCAGTCCTGTTATACTATATTGGAGAAGTGCTCATTGAACTTATGATATTTCTCTTTTACTGGCTGCATGTTTCATATCCTCCTCTAAAGCTATAATTTTGTCTTTAGATAGTATCCATCATTTAATATTTTTGGGACCATACTTTATATAGTACTCTATCTTCTTTCAAAATATAATCTCCTATATTTACATTATATTTTCTCCTTTCAATCAGGGGTTTGTAGGGTTTGGCCTGGGAGTTGGCAGAGATGAGTTGGGTGCTACATGCTAACATGCTATATCTTACATATCTATATTGCTAATATAACTTTAGATAATCAGAACTTGATTAAATATTTTTTCTGCCATTTTCAGTTGATTCTTAAGCATTCAGTCACCCACTATACTTGTCTCTTACCCTCTATACAATTAAATGACACCTATCATTTACTTCTCTTGATAAGTGTTTGTGGCTTACTGAATCATAGAATGTAAATGGTATCCAACAACCTAATAAAAAGAATATTTTTTTACCTCACATATACATCCAAGGCTAATATACATTTTATTACAAGAAAATCATATGATAGCAAAGCAATGGATGTAAATAAAAAAGGATGGTTAAGAAATACTGTAGCTGCTGGCAATCCACAAAATAGTTAAGATGTAGCTGTACTAATAAAATCATCCTCCCAAGATCACATTCAAGATACTGGTTCTGATCCAAATAGCAGATAGTACTATTTTACATGTAAAAGCAGTGCACAATATAGACAAATATTATTTTTAAACATATATGCAGCATGTTATAATGAGCATGAGCTCATTATGGAGATACACAATTTATTAAATTAATGTAATAATTCTTTTTATATCCTGGGAGAGAGGTGCTGGAATTCTCCATACAGAGTTCCAAGTCTTATAACACTAATGCCTCATCTGCCATTTTAGACTTGATTTCTGATTATTTAATCAACCTTTACACCACCAATGTAGATGCGTCTACAGACACTAAATATACATATTACTCACAATGCCACGAAATGTGGTACAGGTTAGAATTTTTTTAATCTCTGGCAAATTTATAGACACTGTGAAGCCCCAGCACTGGTTCAATAAGCAGGGAGCCTCAATCCTCACCACTGGCAACACCGGGAGACATACACAGTGGGAGGATGACCAGTGCACACACAGTAAAGTGCAATTTCCCTTAAGAGCACACAGAGACCATAGTCAGTCTGAGGCTGGTTTCTCCCTCTTTCTCCAAATCCCCAGTAAGACTCCCCAGTGGTACAGCTATAGAGTTGAGATATCAGCTGAGTGTCAAGCTAAGATCTCCAGCACCCCCTCTGTCCTACCAGTGCTTCATGTCCCTGCCTAAGTAGTTGACACACACACATACATACACACACACACACACACACACACACACACACACACACACACACACACACACACACACACTTTGAGATTTGATTTATATACAAACACACTCACATACCTGGTAAAGGCTGGCACAGGTTTACTAGCTATGCCCACTTTAGCCCAGACAATAAGATAGTTATCACTGCCACCAGCCCGCTCTTATCAGCTACTTAAGGTCCTTAACAAAGGGTCTAATCTTACTGTATAATTTTACTATTAATCCAAATGGTAGTCTGACAAAGAGCAAGATTATTAGGAGTGGCCTGCACAGTGGTAATAAATAATTATGCAAGTACTGTCATAACTTAAATATGTCTCTCAAATATCAGTCACAAAGATAGGTTTCAATATATTTAATAATAAATAATAAAAGAACAAGAAGATAGGCTTAAATATATGTAATAATAAATAATAAAGAACAAGAAAATACTTATTAAATCATCACAGTAACTTCAGAGTTCAAAATCACTGGAAATATTTAAAACAACATTGCAGGACAGTCTCAAATAAATAAAGAAAACATGTAATCTATACTTCACTATATTCCTAACTGTAAATAAGAGAAATTATTGTATCCTAGTTAACATACTTACAGAACAACAAGCAGGCGGAAGTGGGGAGTGGATGTTTCCAGGTCAACAACAAAATACAAAATGCACAGACACTCTTAGAGAGTTCTTAAATAAATATCAGATATTACTGCTGGAATACTTGCAGCAAGATATCATTGTTTCTCACCTGACTTTCCCATCTAAACCTCCATTGTCAGAAACTATCAGTATTTAGCATCACCCTGTGAAAATACATAACTTTCAGATGTTTGCAGATCCTGAAAGTCATAAAACAATAAAACACTCACAACACAATGCAGCCCCTAGTTTTAGACATCCTGTCTCCTTGGTGCACTGAAACTAACTTTTACAGTGCAATTGTAAAAAAATCAATTTAATTTTAACTATTTTCTTGAAATTTTGCAAGTTAGCCCTCTATGTTCTAGTTCCTACTGTTAAAGCATATACATTTACACAGATACAATAGTTTATATACATTTCTGTTCTCTTCCAGTAGGGTATACTGTGGATACATATTTTAAGCTCAGTACTTTACATACACTTCTGTATAAATCATATCAATATTCACAAATGACATATAATTAATTATAAAATTCCAGCTAGTTGAGCTGGCAATATTTCCTTTTGTGACAGACACAATAACATATTTTACTACAGAACTTATTTTTTTTTGTCTGATCATTCAAGGATTATACTACAACTATATTATCCCAACAAATGGCCAACTAAGCCTAAAACATATAACTAGACACTTAATCCTATCTTACTTAAGAAAGAGGATGTAATACATTATATATTATCCCTATTGAAATAATTTGAACTAAATGCAGAGAATAGCAAAATTCCTTTTTTCTTTCAATGGGCAATTCTGAAATTGCAGGTAAGGATATACCCATTAATAAGGTTTTCTTTTACAAAAAAAAACAATACAGTTCAAAGAGTTGGATCTGATATGTAAGCTTACTGATCTTGAAAGCAAACTATTCAGTCAATATAAAACAAGTGAAAATGACCAGGTTATTGAGACATTGAAGGAATTAAACTTCTACACTTCACCATGTCTCATGATACAGAGCTAAATGCTAAATATTCTGAGTGGGCTCAGACTCCTTTTAAATTCTAGTCAGTTTAATAAAGCTTAATACCCCCAACAACAAAAACTACTATTCAGCTTTAAAGCAAAAATTATATACAACTAAAGAAATTATGCAATAATTTGAAAACATTTACTCCCAACTCTATGCTAAACATAATATCCAGTCAAAGCAAAAAGAACTAAATTCATAACTAAATCCAGCGCACTTTCAAAAACTACCCCCACCCCCCAAAAAAAAATTGACAGCACCCTTTGCTTGCAGGAAATTACTGGCATTATTAAAAACCTAAAAATGTTAAATATCTGGTCCCAGCAGCTTAAATACTGAATTCTATAGACACTTCAAATTGAATGTTACAAAAATTCTGTTAAAGCTATTCAATCCAATTAGTGCAAAAGAAAAGATCTTTACTTAATTGGCTACAAAACGATACCTATATCATATCCTAACCTTGATCCCAGTGATTTTTCAAGCTACAAGCCAATAACTGTCATTCACATTGAATTAAAAATCTATCCATCTTTGCTAGCTAATAGAGTTAAACTCATTCTCACTTCAGTCATTCCACCTCTTTAGTCCAGATTCTTGCAAAATACATAGACCACTGATCATACCTTTATCACAGAATCTCTACTAATTCTTAATAATAAAATATAAGCATAATTTGTTTGGCTTTGCTATAATGCATCTAAGACATTTTATCATAGGAACGTAAACTTTCCATTCACCACTATGCATCAATGGGATGTCCCTAAAGATTTCATAAAAGCTCTACAAGTTCTATACACAAAAGCATATATACAATTATTAGTTAGTAAGTCTCTGTCATGCCTCATGCCCATTACTAATGGAGACAGACAAGGGTGTTGTCTTTCCCCTATTTAATCAGTGTGTATATATATATATATATATATATATATATATATAAGCCCATATGTATCTTGAAAGCACAAAAATCCTTTTACTCAGTCTCAAGATATAGCTGTATTCCTGTTCCTGTATTCCTATTCAACTAACTGCATTTACTGATAAAAATAACATCACATTTTCCTCGTAAAAACAGACCTTCTCAAAATCATTAATCAAATGTTAAACTTTTCAGATTTTTTGCCAATTACAAATGCAACTTTCATAAATCTAAAATGCTTCCTATAAATTCTTACTATTTACCAACAGATTATATATATATTACAAGTACATAAAAATAAATACCTCTGTGAAATGCCTGGGGATCCAGTTTAACCAAGACACAATATTAATTTTTGAAACAACCTAGAAAAAAATATAGTGAAATATTAGAAATGATATTGACAGAAGAGAAAATGTTTCTTTTGTTTCAAAGAGTGTACTGATTAAAATGAATGTTCTGCATAAAATATTATATCATCTTACCTCTTAATTTCATTTTATACTCAGTAAACTATTTAAGGAAACAAACACAGTGAGATAGCTAAGTTCATCTGCTCACCCATAACAGTCTGAGTAGTCTATAACCAGTTAGCAGTCCTTAAGAAACAGAGTGGTTTAGGACTACCAGAATTCTTATAGTAGTATCTTTTTATAAGTAAGTGCTAACAGAGTATTAAGAATAATGAATCACTTATCTAAATTAAACTTATGGTGACTATTATGGGTAATAATCTGATACAATCATATGCTGACTAATAGTTGTATCCTCTTAGCTCTTCTCTTCCTAGATAAAAAAATCTTAAATCTATCAAGGTATACAAATTCGTACGTAGTAGAATATGTCTATTGAAAAAAAGTCAGCCTTTAAAATTTAAACACCTTTTTTGCTCTCACAAACAATCAATCTGAATTGTCTCTTCATATTAAGCAGTCAAATGCTTGACCTTACTAACGTCCCTTTGAATAAAAATAAATTGATCTACAATTTGATAAATATTCTCTACTGTCAGTTGATGAAGGATGAAATTATCCTAAGGATAACTATCCATTGTAATTGAAATTTCTTTTTGAGTACTCAAAAACACTTACCATTGTGAGATCAGATCCTATTGATAGTAATCTAATAAATTATGGCTTAGCTTAATGAATGATAAGCCTATATCTAACTCATACAGGTATGCCTCTGAATTCAGATAGATTACCTTTAATTGGACAAAAACTGATTTCTCCACCAACTAATTAAATATGCAGATCATTTTATTTAACATTAGACATATCCTTGTCAGACCAGTATTCTGTTTTGATGTCATTAAATAATGCCTACCTGTCACCAACTAAATTGGCATTTATTATCTCAACTCTCTCATCTTCTTCAAAGAAATGTGACTCTAATCATGCATATTTGGTACATATTTTGTAACTGTAAATATACCACTCAAATTTGAATTCCACTGAAAAAAAATTTGTACCAGAGTTGGGCTTTCACTATAACATAATTTACAGGAAATGTGTTCTTCTTCGTATCCCTCCAAAGAACCTCTCTCACCTACATTGATATGTATTTATTTATTTACATTTGTTTGTCAGGAAATTCCGACTAGATGCAGGTCCTTTTTCAGCGGATGCCCGGAGAGAAAAGCTCCACAGTTTGTACATGAGTGAAAGTAACACAAAGTCGAGGTAATAATATACATCAAGTGTGGCTGTTGGCATTAATACAGTATTAGACAAAATAGTAAACAATATAACAGTTAAAAAGTAGCATAGTTAGAGTAGCCTTTCAATTATTTAATAATAAAAGTTGTAACAGTAAGACAGCTAAGGTTGCATAGTTAAAAAGTAGACTATCAAAACATAAGCAAAGTTGACTAACATTATTAGACTGAGGTTAGCACTAGCGGCAGTTAGTTAATTTAAGAATGGTTAATTGAGAGTCTGAGTGGAGGAAGGAAGAGAGGTGGGGGGGGGGGTTTAGTCCAGATTTGAGAAGGACAGAGGCAGTGCATATTTAGGTATGATTTGAGTGCAGTCTTGAAATGACTGCAGGAAGGTAGAGTAGTTAAGGAGGGGGAAGGTTGTTCCAAAGTTTGGGTATGACACAAGAAAATAGAGCTTTTCCTGCTGAGGTTTTAGATTTGATAACAAGGAGTTGATTTTTGTTGCTCAAGTGTAGGGGTCTAGTGGAGTAGTAGGGTTGGAGAAGAGTTTGAAGAGATGGAATTTTGAGGGGATGGTTTACAAGTTTATGAGTAAATGAGAGTTGATTCAGGTGAAGGGGTTGTAGGAGTTCCAGCCAGTTTAGTTCTTTAAGAAAGATACAATGATGGCTGCGGTAGGGAGCACCAGTAGTAAATTTAGCAGTTTTATTGTAGCAGGCCTCCAGCTTGTGTAGGTCTGGGTGTTTAAGGTTTGTAAGTATGTGAGATGCATAGAGTAGGGTAGAGATTAGCTGTGAGTTGGCAATAGAGATTCTAGCTGACTTTGTGAGGTATTGGCTGTTTCTGTATAATGCACCAAGTTTCTTGTGAACTTTTTCTATTGTGAGAGATATGTGGGTGTCAAATCTAAGTTTGTTGTCAATCTCCACACCGAGTAGTTTGGTGTGATCTGATGGAGATATGGTGGTATTGTCTTTGGCAAGAATGTTGATGTGGGGGGAGTTATGGTAGATTTGGAGGACTGGAGGATGAGGAGTTTGGTCTTACTAGGTTTGAGTAGGAAATGAGCATTGGAAAGCCATCTTTCTACAGATGAGAATAATTCCTGTGTGATTTGTTGGAGCTCTGGTAGAGTGGGGGCAGAGTAGATGAGGGTAGAGTCATCTGCATACTGTATGAGAGATGCATGTCTGGTAGCAGTATGTAGGTTGTTAGTGAAGAGGGAGAATAGTAAGGGGCCAAGGATAGAACCTTGGGGGACACCAAGAGTAACTGGATGGCGGGAGATAGGTTATTATCCCAGACAACTGATTGCTGGCAGCTGTATAGATAGCTGTGGAACCAGATGGTGGCTGATTGTGAGAATGAAAGGTTGGAGAGAGCAGAGAGTAGTCAAAGGCCTTAGATCTAGAAATACAACAGAGGAGAAGAGGCCATTGTTTTTATGATGAAGGATCATGTTGGTGAAGGAGAGCAATGTGGTGGTAGTGCTCTGATATGGCCTGAAGCCATGTTTGGTATTGGAAAGGAGATTATTAGTTAGGAGATAGATGGAGACCTGAGCGTTGATACATTTTTCAAGTATCTTGGAGAGAAGGGAAAGGATGGTGATGGGGCAGTAATTGGAGAGGTCAGTGGAGGGGCTACCTTTGTGGAAGGGAATAATGTGGGATATTTTCCATAGAAAAGGTACATAGCATTCAGATATGGAATGGTTAATTAATAAGGAAACAAGGTAAGCCAGGGCATTAGCTGCCATTTTTAGGTATTCTCAGGGGAGGTTGTCAGCTGCAAGTTTAGTGGGTTTGAGTTTTGACAGAAATCTTTTTATGTACAAGGTAGGTACTGGGAAGAAGAAAAAAACAGGAAGGAGGGATTAGAGTTGGGATTGGGGGCAGATATAGGGACGTGATGTTTGGTTAGGGATATTATGGTTTCAGTGACGTGTTTGTTGATGGATTCAGTAATACTGCTGGAGGGGGGGTTGGATGGTAGGGGGTGTCTACTTTCCCTGGGCGGAGGATAGAATTGATAGTGGACCAGAATTGCTTAAGATTTTGGTGGGTAGAGTTTAGGGTGGACTGATATTAAAGGCATTTGTGTAATTTTTGACCTTATTGTGTAGTTCAAGGAAGGATTATCTATCTGTGGCTTTTTTGTTAGGCACTAGTGTTCCCAGGCCTTATCTCTGGTTTCATTAGGATTCTGGTGGTCTTTTGTAACCAGGCAGCTCTCCTCGTTTTGACTTTGGCGTTTCGTACAGGAGCATGGGTGTTTAGGAAGCTGAGGAAGGTGCTGTTGAAGAAGTGGACAGCCTCATCTAGGTTGAGGTATTTTAGTGGTGACCAGTTAATTTTTTGGAGGGAGGAAATAAAGGAGTTGGGGTTGAAGTTGGTTTTGTTCCATATTTGCCTGTGGTTAATGGGCTTGATACTATGTATGTGGTGTCTAAATAGGAAAGTTGGGGAGTGGTCACTGAGGCAGTCAGGTAGACAGCCTGCTAGGTAAGAGTGAGGAGCTTTGTTGACTAGGATCCAATCAAGAATGGTATGATTGTTAGGGTTTTTATTGATTCGGGTAGGGGAATGGATTAGTTGGAGATTTAGGTGGAGGGCTGGGAGATTGTTATTACAGGATAGCCAGATGATGTTAAAGTCACCGGGAATGATAGTTTCCTGGGGTAGAGAAAGATTGACCCAGTTCAGTAGATTTTCTAGTGGTGTTATATTTTGCCCTGGCGGGAAATAGCATCCTATGGCATTGGCTGTTTTTTTCTGGACGGCGTAAAGGATTTCTTCATTGCCATACTGGGGGCAGATATGTTGAGGATTTGGATATTGAGGTGGTGTTTAAATATCAATGATACACCACCTCCTTTCTTGGACAGTCTGTCTACGTGAAGGATGTTATATCCAGGTGGGAGTATTTCCTCACATTTGATGTGAGTTTTGAGCCTGGTTTCAGTTAAGATGAGAATATCTGGGGAGGAAAGCTTATGTTGGCTTATAGGTCTTGAATTTTATTACATACACTTCTGATGTTTAGGGACATTATAAGCAGGTCAGATGTCTTTTTGTTGGCTGTGATTTGAGTTATGGGGGGTTGCTTTGGAAGAGGGCTTGTGGTGTGGTTAGTGTTGAGAGGATCAGGGTTAGGGTGGATGTCTCCACTGAGGGCTAATTTAGAGAGGGAGTTTAAGATATGTTTTATATACATAGTAAAGTGCTTATCATATCTTAGGGATATTTTATTCTTGAATGTGGTAAGTGTTAGGTGATTGAGTATGTGTATTGGGAGGAGGTTTCTGGTGGCTGGGGCAGTATAGTTATAGAGTGAATGTTTGAGGGAAGGTGATGAGAATGCGTAATGAAAATGGTTGGGGGTTATCACTGCGCAGCCTTGGTAAGATGTAATGTGAGCAAGAAATATGCAGGTGAGGAGCGTAATTATGTTAGGTAGCAGCATGATTGCATCAGGTTTCAGGGGAGGGGAAAGTATAGTGGTTTGGCCTAATTGGCTGGAGGTTAAGGGAGGTGTTGTAGCTTAGAATAAATGTAGAGATAGTAGGGGCATGTCGTGTGGGATTTTGGGGTAAGAATGGGAGGGAAGTGAGCAAAGCAAACGGAGCTGCGCTTAAACCCCAGGCTAAAGATTGCAAGGTAAGTGTGTAATGCTTGTCAGTACTATATTTATCTTGTTACTTATAGTATAGTCAAATTGTAAGGATTTAATAGGGAATTCTGGGCTGGTAAGGCAGGAAGAGTGGAGGGAAGGGATGTAGCTATAGTGAGATAAGGGAGGGCTCAGCATTGACCCAGTCGAGTGTGTTCGACCCTTACAGAACTAAGTATAAACAATTGTAACACATACACTTTTTAGTTGAAGTTATACGTTGTTTTTCTCCCCAGTTATTAGTTATCCCTGGTGGGGAGGGGCCAAAAAGCCAGACAGTAGGAGGGAAAGAATGGTTTGGGAGAAAAATAGGGTACAGAGGTTAAGTGATAAGATATGTGTAGGATGGGTTATAGAAAAATACAATGGCGAGGGTGATTCAACTCAGCATTTAAAGAATTCAGTTGTACTCTAAGGAAATTAGTGGCATAAAATATCTAGCTGTTGTCTCTATGCAGTATAAATACCATACATATTAATGGCAAATATTGTAGCAGCACTTATTAATGCAGTTAACAGGGTAACATCAGCTCACTCATGAGTGCAGTATAAGCCTTAAACATGCACGCACCAGAGCAGTACATGATTTAACATGCGTAACGGTTCAACCCTTATACTTCTGTGGGCTGGTACAGTCACCAGCATTCAGTACAGAAACAGGTTACAAACACTTAATGTTTTTGCTTATTAAAGCTTTCTGTTATGAACAAGTTCCCGGCTAAGATACACAATAATGCAAGCAAACACGCAGTGTTACTGCTAGCTTGTGCTTACAATTATAACCAGTTATTGGCTAAAATTCATTTATGCATGAGCGGACACAGCATTATATACTTAAGAATCAGGCAGCAAAATATGTTAGCAAATTGTGATCTGTAGGGGTTATAAGCAACAGGATAACAGAATAAAACAGACTAAAACTTACAGGTCGCTGATTTAAAAATTGTGCCTTGCACTGGTAATATAAATAAGCTAGGTAGGGGAAGAGCTTCAGCAGTGACGAGTTGGTTTAAACCCCAGGCTAAAGATTGCAAGGTAAGTGTGTAACACGCGTCAGTACTATATTTAGCCTGTTACTTATAGTATAGCCAGATTGTTAGGATTTAGTACGGAATTCTAGTCTGGTAAGACAGGAAGAGTAGAGGGAGGGGATGTAGCTAGAGTGAGATAAGGGAGGGCTCAGCATTGGCCCAATTGAGGGTGTTCGACCCTTACAGAACTAAGTATAAATAATTGTAACACATACACTTTTTAGTTGAAGTTATACGTTGTTTTTCTCCCCAGTTATTAGTTATCCCTGTAGCAGAGCTTGCGTGGTTATAGTCGGCAGGTCTGGTGGGCAGGGGCCAAGAAGCCAGGCCATATAAGGGAAAAAAACTTTTTAGTTGAAGTTATACATTTTTTCCCCAGTTATTAGTTATCCATGTAGCAGAGTTTGCGTTGTTATAGTCCACAGGTCTGGTGGGCAGAGGCCAAGAAGCTAGGCAGTAAGAGGGAAAGAAGTGGTGGACATACTTGATACAGGTCGAAATAGGAAATAGTAATTTTCATGCTGATCAGACTGTATATAACACAAAACTGGCTTCATTATAAAAATAAATAAATATATTTTTGAATTGTTTTAATGAAATGTCTAACAAATAATTCAAGGTCTTCAAAATTACAATACAGAACAAAAAATATCTCTTTTCTCAGAAATTTTGGAAAAAATGTTTGATATGATCATGTAAACCCCATTGCCTTTTTACGGGCAATCTCCTCCATATCAACAAATATAAAGATTATTCAAATGCAGACTCATTTATGCATACTATATAGACTCTTTTACATATCTTTTTCAGTTATCAATCTTTCAACACTATCCATAAAATTTAAGATTCACTTGTCACTTTTTTCAAACGTCAAGTTTAGTACATTCCACACTTGTAAATAATTGTTTATTATTATATCTGTATATATTTTTATATGTGATAGTTTTATTTGTTTGTATGCCATTTTTATTTTTTATCTTTGCTTTGGTACTAGGGCAGCACAGTGGTACAGCAGTTAGCGTTGTCATCTCACAGCAAGACGTTCTCAGGTTTGATTTTCTTCCAGGGTGCCTTCTGTGTAGAGTTTGCATGTCCTCCCTGTGCTCATGTGGGTTTCCTCTCACATTCCCAAGACATGCTGCAGGTGGATCGGACATTCTAAATTGGCCCTAGGTGTCAGTGTGTGCGTGTATGTGCCTTCTGAGGAAGGTTGAGTGCTAGGCCGGCAACTTGACACTAAAACTCTACTGTCACTCATTCTGCAGACACCAGTGATCCATTGTGTTAACCCTTAATGGGAGCAAGTGAAAGGGGAAAAAGATCTTTGCTTTGCTGCTCAAAATTTCTTGTTGCTGTTTATGTTTTTTTTACAGCTTGAATATTGGTAAATAAAAGGAAGTTTTAAAAAAGGTGCAAAAGGTTACTTTTCTAGCAGACTGACAAAAACTAAAAACTCCGTTGAAGGATGGGTGCTGTTCATATTCATTGTACAACATAGAGCAGACTTTCGAAAACAGTAGAACAGAGCACCAAAGCTATGATGATTTATAAACATAAGTATACAACTGGTTAAAATAGCATTCACTGCCTTGCACTATATATGGGCATGTACGTCATGCCCATAGTGCACAAGCATGTCATTCTTTTCCAAGAATAGGTACCATTAATAATATTTAAAGCATCAGAGCACCAACTCATCCCAGTGTTGACCCATGGGAATCAAACCATATACTATACAAAGACACAGCCTCTAGCAGCACAGTGATTTGTCACTCCTGCAAATATGTTGCTCATCTGGCAGATAATTAAAACACACCTCCCCATATCCATTTCTGAAAATATGGCAGTTACCTCAGCACTGTCCAAGGCATCTGAACAAAGATGAAAATGTGTGTTACACCTCATACCCTGAAAATGGCCATCAATTTCAACATTTCCATGTGGTCTCATTCTTTCTCACAGCTTTGGTCCAGAAATGTTTAAACATTGTACTATCTTTATTTACCAAAATGGATTCAGTTTTGCTGCTTGCTTCTAACATTGTCTTCTCATGAAAGGATGTTTTCTGGATTCAGGATGCTTCAAGCCCCTTTCACCTCTCAAAAAGTATCCAATCAAGGGCAGCATTTCTCCGCAAACCTGTCCCTCACCTTGGACTTCAGTCCTGTCACTCCTGCAGTTGCAGCTTCTTCATTTTGCCGGTACCTGTCCATCAAATATGTAGACTTTTCTTTCATTAACATTCCATGAAGGGCTTCTTTCTTTAAATTAACAGATTTACTCACTTTTTCTGTGCATCAGGGAGCCCTATGGTGACATTCATTAAATGCTCCATCTAGCTTTTTGACAAAAGATCTTCAATGACACCACAACTATTGAAGTCTTCAACAGAAAACATTTAAATTGTATATCCTTGAGCTCCCCTGGTAAGTTAGAAAAGCTCTCCAGGATGTGAGAGATGAAATCATTGCACACATAAGCATCAGACTGACATTTACAGAATTCCCTATCTGCACCTTTGGATTTTAATGATCTCAACCACCACTTTCGTCATCTGACTCAACTCACCATCAAATGGTGATCACTTAACTACAAAGTTAGTTACTGACTTGTAATACCAAGTACAGTAATGAGTGCCCTTTTGTTGAGATGTGTTTCTTGTCACAGAGAATACATGACTATCATAGAAGACCAAAAATGATTAGTCATTTATATTCAAATTAGACAATTGATTTCCAGCAATAACCCCCCCAGGTATCTCCCTCATTCCACATATGAGATATGATCTTTCCCAGCAGAAATACAGAGTCAGTAGGTGATCCCTTATCAAACTTCATACTCACAGCCACTAATAAAGCAAAATATTATGAACAGTTAGATGCATGTGAATATACATAACATTTTCTCTTCTGCAACATAGACTCATACTGAGAATCGTTGCAGAATTATAGGAAGATAAGGCAACTGGACTAAGCAGTCATTTATACCTTACCTATTCCATCCCTTAGGCCTTACCTCCCTTCTCAAGAAGGCACAAGCCAGTTATGCAAGGTGTTAATTTATGAGTACCCATCCATTTGTCAAAATTGCTTTTGAAAAAGACAGTGTATTGCACTGCTTAATTTAGAGAAGGGAAGCTTGTTCCACAGAAGGAGTAGGGTCTGCATGACATAGCTATCGTTCTACCTCATTTTATTTGTTATGGTAGATTTACATCTCTTGTTCTTGTATTTTCAGGAATGCTAGAATTCAGAAGAAGTAGGAGATTGTGGAATACTGGATCCCTGATGGTCGGATAAGTAGGGCACAGATCACATTTAAAATGTCTGTAGGATGCTAAATAGAGTGGCAGAACTTCCAGTCTTTCTTGGTAGCTCAGGGATTTAAGCTTGTGATCTTCCTGGTTAGAAACCCTGAGGTTTTTCCAGTTGTTTGAAATGTATAGTAATATACATCCTAAAGGGGGTCTTGCATTCTATGACAGGCCTAATCACTACATAATAAAAGAGTTAGAGGGCTTCCTTTGTTCTCAAGGATATACTTTTTGTGATGAAAAGGACTTTATTACTAGTCTTGCAACATGGTGATCAAAGAAAAGTAATCATCCACTCATCTTTTAAAGTCTCTCAGTACAGTCTCATTTTGAATTAGGGTGTTGTCCATACTATACGTTGGTGTAAAGTATTGCATAGAATATAGCAACATTGTACTTTCTAGCATTTCCAATATCTGTACACTTGTTATTTTCAAATGCCATCTCTTCTTGAAGTGCTTGTGTGTCTGAGTGGGCATTTAGGATGACACCTAGTTTACAATTATCCACCAAAGTCGTTAACCTGAAATCACCATTTTTAATGTGAGATACAAGATGTATATTAAAAATAACAAAGGTCCTAGCTCATATCCCTGGGGATTTACATTGGTCATATTCATGCTTTCCAAAGATGGAAATGCCACCCTCATTGTGTGGGTCCTGCCCTTCAGCCAATTCTGTGTCCATTCAACCAGATAGGGGTCAATTTGGAGTGCATTCAACATATTTATTATCTTAGCACATGATATAGGTTCATAGGTTCATAGGTTCATACTAGGCTATCTGCCCGAGGGCATTTACAAGCCTAGCCCATCGTTTTGTGGCTTAGGCCACCCCTTTAGTATGGGGAACTATACCCATTATTTTTCTGTGCCTCTGTCGAGCAGTGACACTGAGGTAATCCCTGCGGTATATCTGCGATCTCCCATCCATTGGTCAAGATTTCTCTTGAACAAGGCCAGCGAGGTGCTCTGCCTCACATGTACCGGGATTTTGTTCCACAGCATAGGAGTCTTTGGGTGATGAATCTATCCCTCCAGCACGTCCTATTAATAGCCGTGTCAAGGTTTAAGTCTCCGCCCTTGTGGCTCTGATGGATCTAGATTTTTGAGGTGAAGCATATTCATCAAATCTGGGTTTGACATGGCCTTGTATGTTAGGCAAAGGTCACCTCTGAGCGGCGACTGAATAGAGCTGGAGTTCTTTCAGTCGGGCAGCATAGGACAGATTTTTGAGACCCTTTATCCTTTTGGTGAGGAACTTTTGTGGCCTCTCCAGCTGCTGCAAGTGTCGGGTCAGATACATTCCGAATGGGGCATTGTACTCAATCATTGGTCTGATGAGTGATGAGTAAAGGGAGACTATGACCTCCCTTGATCTAGATGAGAATCCCTTCATGATAAGGTGGGCAATGTAGAAGGTCTTCCTAACTACTTTAGCTACATGGGTGTCGAATGACAGACTACTATCAACCTGGGTCCCCAGGTCCCTGATAACTTCTTCTGTGCTTGGTTTTGAATGTTTTGTTGAGGTCAAGGTATATTTTATGGATTATGTGCCCACTGTCCATGTCTTGAATTTCTCTCTGAAAGAAGTTTACAAGATTCATTAGACAGGACCTGCCCTTGACAAAGCCAGACTGTTGGAGGTCAACTCTAATAAGGGTTTTGATATCAAAGTTTATTACCCCAGTTATGATATGTTCCATGACTTTGCATGCAAGACTCAGACTGATGGATCTGCAATTACCAGGTCAGTGATAAAATCATTCTTATGGACAGGCATCAGAATGGCTTTGTGCCATATGTTAAGGATAAAGCCATTTGCTAAGCTCAGGTTAAACAGATTAAGGAGTAGCTTTGCCAGTGTATTCCTGGTATTGTTTATCAGACATCTAGGCACATTATCAGGTCCTCAGAGAATTTTTTGAACAGTTCCTTCAGTATGTTTTCTGTAGTGATAATAGGAGTTCCGAGATTGTTCTGGATATGTGGGCTTGGTATGGTTGTCTCAGGGGTGGAGTTTAAACTGAATTTGTTTGCTAGCATGTTGGCAATATTTCCTGAGCCTGAAGAGGATCTGTTATTCTCTTTAGATTGCTATGCTTGTCTAAATTCATGGGATGCCTTTATTTTCTTGATGTTATTTTCTTGATGTTATTTTCTTGATGTTATTTTTCACTTTCTTAAAAATATTTTTTATTTCTTAAAAATATTTCCTGATACTCAGGTCTTTAGTCTTTCTGTACACTTTAAGGAGTTTCTTCCATTTATTGCTTATTTTATTTATACTTGTGGACCACAAAGATGGTTTGCTAAACTTCCCATTTCATTGAGATCTAGTTGGCACAGCAGTGTTAACACATTTACCCAGGTGATTGTAAAAGTTGACAAAAACACAGCAACAGCGAAAAAATAGCAGCAACACACCAAACAGCCAATGCCTTTCTTCACTTTATTTTAGACCTGGTACCTCGGCAATTCGCCTTCAAGGATCACACTTACTTGCTACAAACTGTTAGTTTTTATAGTGCATATCCAAACAATTAAGCAATAATTCAATTAATACAAAATTTCTTTTAAAGTGACCTTGTTGATAACAATATTAAATTCTCCACATTTCATAGAGAAACATACAAACAACAAAATATAATGCCCATTACATCATTACTAATTCATTTTTAAATAGAAACTCATTCTTTAAAAAAGTAAAAATTCATTTTATATAATGAAACATTATACTTCTATATACATACATTTTATTCAAAAAAAATTTATATACTTTTTATTATTTTGTTTTAAATTATTTTTAAATGTTTTTATTATTTTATTTTATTCTTACTTATTTCGTGTCTCCTAAATCCATCATATCCCCAATTCTAAATTTAAACCATGTGGCCTTAAAGTATTAAACTTAAGAATCATTTTTGTCTCTAATTCTAATAGTTTATTGGTGATGTTATCACCAATACAAACAAATGGTCTCCCCAAGACTCCAAATCTTAGACTATCACTATTACCATCATGAATATCCATGAAATGTTTAGCTACTGGACTGAGCAAGTTAGAATTCCGAATGTCTCTCAGATGTTCTAAAATTCTAACTCTGACCATCCTCTTGGTCTGGCCAATGTACCAAATATTAACACAACTACAGGTCAAGGCATATACTACCCCAATAGATTTGCAACTAAAATAATATTTAGGGGTATGAATAATATCATTAATGGAATTAATATTAACAACCTTATCACAAAGACTACAAGAATTGCACTTGAATGTACCTGTATTGGTCAACTGTGTAACTCTAACATTACAACAGTTGTTATTCAAAATGTTCTTCAAATTTTTCCCTTTTTGAAAAGAAAAAGTGACATGATGGGGGAACAATTCACCTATGCTTTCATCCTCACTCACCAAATACCAAAACCTTCTAACTAAATCAACTAATCTATTGGAGAATGTGGTATACTTAGTAACAAAAAATAATTCCTCCACATTCTTCTCTGTTAATGAAGGTCTGCAGGTACCATGTTCAAATATCATGATGTCTTTGTCCTTCCTATTGTTTTTGACCTTTACCATTGTGTTTTTTAAGTGTTTTGTATCATATCCTCTGTCCCTTAATCTCAAAAATACTTCATTTAATTCTTCATCAACGTCTTTCTGTATACTAGTATGAGAATGAATTCTTTTAAATTCTCCAAAGGGTAGTGCGTTTAACAAATGGGGTGGATGCATGCTAGAAGCATGCAAAAACATATTAACTGAAGTACTTTTTCTGTAAGGTCTAAATTCAATAACATTTTCTCTTATGAACAAAGTCAAATCCAAATAATTAATTTCATTCCTGTCAATTTCATAAGAGAAAGAAAGACCATGTGTATTATTATTCAAACTTTCAAAAAAATCATAAAATTCATGCATTTCCCCTTTACAAACAAAGATTAAATCATCAATAAAGCGCTTGTATAAAACTACCCTGTTCTTGAAGAATTCAGTGGGATAAATGAAACTTCTCTCAAAAAAATCCATGTATATAACAGCATACGTGGGGGCAAAAGCTGCCCCCATGGCTGTTCCCTTGATCTGTAAAAAATATTCTTTATTAAACATAAAGTAATTATGCATTAAACAATATTCTAATAGTAAGATCAAAAAGTTAGTTCTGGGTCCCTCACCCAACATATTATTGATAGCTTCTAATCCCCATCTTTTATCTATGCTTGTATACAGTGACTTCACGTCAATGGTTACCCAATAGTACTCAGAATTCCACCTTAATTTGGAAATTACCTTAATTAAATCATGAGTGTTACTAATATGAGCACTGACTTTATCTAAATACATCTTTAACTGAGAATCCAAAAAAATGTTAACATTCTCCATATATGAGCCTATTCCCGAAACTATAGGTCTCCCAGGAGGGTCAACCATGTCTTTCTGAATTTTTGGTAGGGCATATAATATGGGGGGAATGGGATCTTTAACATACATTTTCTTAACATCACCATGTGAACAGTTCCTTCAGTATGCTTTCTGTAGTGATAATAGGAGTTCCGAGATTGTTCTGGATATGTGGGCTTAGTATGGTTGTCTCAGGGGTGGAGTTTAAACTGAATTTGTTTGCTAGCATGTTGGCAATATTTCCTGAGCCTGAAGAGGATCTGTTATTCTCTTTAGATTGCTATGCTTGTCTAAATTCATGGGATGCCTTTATTTTCTTGATGTTATTTTTCACTTTCTTTAGATAATTTCTTAAAAATATTTCCTGATACTCAGGTCTTTAGTCTTTCTGTACACTTTAAGGAGTTTCTTCCATTTATTGCTTATTTTATTTATACTTGCGGACCACAAAGATGGTTTGCTAAACTTCCCATTTCATTGAGATCTAGTTGGCACAGCAGTGTTAACACATTTACCCAGGTGATTGTAAAAGTTGTTTGCATATCTACACATCACGTCTACATGTTAGGTAGTGCAGCTGTACAAGATTTGCACACTTCATTAGGAGTTGTAGAAGGTTTGTACATTTGAAGCTTGAGTTCTCTGAGATTTCCATCTGAGGGTTTAGAAGTTTTTATTGTGAAGGTTTGCAAATGGACCTAACCAGTAAATGGACTACTAGAAGGATAGTACATAGACGTGTCATGTTTGTGAAAAACAGATCAAGAATATTTTGTTCTCTCATGGGTCCCCTCATAATCTGGTCCAGGGAAGTTTTTTAATAATATTCTAGAATTTTGATGCAAATCTTACATTAGATGTGTAAGTATCCCAGTTAATTAAAGATAAATAAAGTATCTCAGGATAACAGAGTTTCTGTTATCTGGAGTTCTTCCATAATATTTAGGAGTCTAGCATGATTTGCTGAGGATATAGATGAGATGCTGTAGTAAGTTATAATTTGGTAGTTGATCCTATTTAATGTGATATGAAGCTCAATAAGATGAGTTTGCAGGTCTCTAGACATTTGCTTCAAGATAATGTGGTCTCTAACAAATATGGATACACCACCACAGTTTTCCATTGGGTGTAATTCATTTTAGGTGCAAAACTCAGATATCAACAGAGTGCTCTGAGGGCATTTAAACATAGTTTTAGTTGTAACTCACACATAAATTTACTACAAATACCAGAGGGCCAGTGACATATTATTTAGAATCCTGGCATTGAGAAAAGTCATATTACTAAGGACTTTTGCTTGCTTTGTTATGCTAAATAGGCTGGGACATCCATTTGTTGGATCCTACCTAAACAAAGTTACTATAGTGGCAACAGAGGTTTTTACCAATATGCAGAATCCTTGGAATGAGAGGTGCAAGTTATCCTTTGCAAAGCAAGAGTGACTGTGAGCTGTCTTGTCTCATGCTGACACATATTGGATTCCCCTAGGATCACACCAGCAACTAAGCCAATTATTAAAGACAATTGTCTTGTCTTTATATTTTGCATCTTCCTTGGTGATGGAAAAATTTCACTCAGTGCAATGGTCTTGCCTCCAGTTGTGAAAAGCATGGGGAGCTCCATTATGTATCTTTGTATATCCCTCTGGGTTTTGTGCATCAGGTCATTTAACCACAAATGGACTGTCACAACAATTCGGCTGGAATGTAATACTTTGTTATAAGCTATGCATTTGTCTGTGGGTGGGAATAAGCTGTATAGACTCTCATTAGTCCCCTTTCCAAGACCTACTGTTCTAGGTTACAATCAAGTCAAAATAAAAACATAGAGCATGTACCAAGTTTAATTTTTTAGCAAAAATAGAATTTATTAGTACATAAGAAAAGCATTTTTAACTTCATTTCCAGAAGGCATCAATGAACAAAAATGAACCTGCCGTATAGTAGGAAAGTCAGAAAAAACATAAAATTCAATACATTAATTCTTGGCAATATGGTAAGATATGCAGCAAACAAAGTAGTCAGTGTTCAGTTCAAACAAGAGTTGAGTCTGTGCTTAAGAACCTTTTGGTCCTGGATGAGCTCTGTAAGATAGTCCTGCATCCACTACCCAAACTCTGTTTAGAACAGTCACAAAACTGTGAATGATTCCTTGAACTTCAATTATCACTCTTCTTTGTAGGCTAAAGTCCAAGTCAGTTCAGGGAGTCCTGGTTAAATGCCCCTGTCTGGCACACTCCACTTTCCCTCACTGAGAATGGATCATCCTTCTGGAATTTGCCTGTCCCAGAATTGGTAAGATGCAATATCACAGTCTTCCTTTTTGAGAGTGTATAGCTGCATCAGTCCTTCAGCAAAGAAGCATAGATGACTTCTGAAAGTCTGAAGTCTCTATTTCTCAAGTCAGGACAAAATGAACAAGTTTCACTGCAGTTTGATTCCATTGCAGAGGGAATTTGGAATTTCTTTGCTCTGTCTCTGCAGTTGATGGCGTCCAGTGTTTCTTTCTTTAGTACTTTATTTTCTTGATTAACAACAGAGGAGGGGGCTGCAGCTATCACTTTCCTCTGTGTTCTATGAGTTTGTCACTCCTTTCTGACTTCTTGACACTTTAATGTTCGAGACACAGTATGGGGTATAGTTTTGTATAAACAGCTCAGAATTCTTACTTACTGATGGCACCTTTCGGTTTGTGCTGATACTCAGCTTTGATGTTAGGCAGATTTTTAGCAGATGCAGCCCTGTGTTCCAAGCTCAAGTTGCATGCCTGTTTCTGAACATTCCCCAAGGCCTTTTTACAAAGAAAACCTAATCTCATACCTTTTACTGAAGTAGCCACACATGTATTTTAGATGGCATGTCTTCATGCTCTCTATTTTCAGTAATGTTGTTATATGTCATTACATGATATGCCAGGACAATAGCAAGAATACTCAACAATATATGAAAGTAACATTAGCAAATGCAATAAAACACAGTAGCAAGGGTACTATATATATGATACTCAATGGCATCAGTAAAAAAAATATTAATGATAACTATGGCTGACAAGATCAGTAATACATGTATCTGTTTTCCTTTTCAGTCTAAAGGATTCTTCTCCATACAGGACCATCTCAGTGTCATAATCATATATCTTGTCATGGGTCTATGTTGCTTTATCAAAATTTCATTATCTCAAACAAGCAACATCGAGACCCATTAAAGCAAAACTGCACTCGATCGAAAGTGCACTTTTTCAAAAGCCCGTTCTCCGAACAAGAAAAAAACAAACAATGATTTAAACAGTATTTTGCAGGGGGGCATGCACCCCCATGTGGGGTGCTGCACCTCCCCACACACCCCCTACTTAAATATACTAACTCTGAGATTGCACTACAGTGGGAAAAAGGATATGGTTCCCTATCCCCACTATAATGTGCTTCAGAGAACCAGCTTTTGCAAAAGTGCACTTTTGATTTAATGCACTTTCGCTTAAATGGGTTTGATTTTCTGGTTGTCGAGAAAGTGAGTTTTCGACAATCAGAAGTAGACCTGTTGTCATATAACTTCACCTCTTCCAATCCTATGTCCCTCTACATACCTTTCTCTTACTCTACTTTTCAATATGATTCTTTCAGCATGCCAACTCTGATATATAGTCTATATATAATGCATGTATATACTGGGTTTTATCAGTCACTTTGTAAACAATGTCATGTATCTATTGTATTTATATCCTCAAGCCAACTCTAATATTCACTTTTTATTTAATGTATGTTTGTATTGCATTTTGTCATTCACTATGCATATAATGCCAAGTTTCTATTGTGTTTACCCAGGGACTGAAACTGAAGGAGGTCCAATGGGGTCAGTGCTCTATGGTGGTCAGTAAATTCAAAATAAATAAAGTGAAAATATGTATCTGGCTTAAGGGTCTTAGGGGCTCTCGAGATCCTAGTTATCTTGGCTCCTGAAAGATAGCTCATTGTCACCCTGTTCTTATTCATCCTCATGTGGGTAGTGTAAGCATATAGGACTATGGAGTCACCAATCAGTAGTTAATTTTTATTTGTACTAGTAGATTGTTTAGCAGTATTGAGTTTGGAATGATTTCACACTAGGTGACTCATATCTCTGGTAATGCCAATATGTGCTATAATGTCTGGTTTATGGGGACCTAGTCTTATTGGGACTTTAAGGCTTGATAAGGAATTTTACAGCCTCAACATATGATAGTTTACTGTGAATTTGCATGGTGTGATGTTGAAGCACGAATTGTGTGTGTTACTCACAGGGTATGTTTGATTTTGAGATCAAGGCCTTAAAATTGGTTAGGTACTCACATCTCTCACAAATATATAGAGTTGAGCTAAACTCAACTGGATCAAGATCAAACTAAACAAAACATTTTTAGGGGTCTGTATTTATCCCTTATACCTGCCTGGTGTCACTGTTGAGGGGCAATTCCAAGAGGGAGAAAGAGAGAGAAAGAGAGAGAGAGAGAATCCATCTTGAGATTCCTCATTCCAGAACTAATACTGTATGTAACACTAGTTAATTTATCTTGTATTTTTCAACATTCCACAAAAGTTGTGACTCCTTCTTCAGTTTAGAGCTGATAACACTTGTCCCATTAGACAGTTTCTACTAAGAGAATCTAGCCAGTCTTCAACTCTTAATGTTTCTACAGTTCTCATAAACAACTTTATTGGCATTGCAGCTGACTCTCCCTCCCTTTGCCTCATGGGTGGAGAGTCGAGATAAAAGTTCTAACAATAATTTTCAGGCTGAGCCCTGCCAGGTTACATGGGAGTAGTGCAGCTATAAGGCAATGAACAGTTAGTCATGGTTACTTGGGTAAGTCCACAATACATGCTCTAGGTGGCATGCTCATACTTTTTATATTAATTTTTTTGGAATGCACTGGTGAAAATCTGTTAGTATGAGCTCCCCAAGACCCAAATTGAATTGATTTTCCCTACAGGAAAAATAAGTTCCAGACAACATACCTCTAAAGATCAGAAGGTACACAAACTTTTGAATAATTGTAGCAATTATAGGCAGGAACACCTTAAAGTTAGATGAGCACCGTTTTGTGCACGGATGCATATCTCTACGTGTGTGTGTGTGTGTGTGTGTGTGTGTGTGTGTGTGTGTGTGTGTGTGTGTGTGTGTGTGTGTGTGTGTGTATGAATCTGTGCTGGTGCATGTGTGCAGGTACATGTGTAAGTGTGTAGTTTGTTTCACTGTACTGGACATTATTATATGTAAACTTATCTCATGCAGACATTCTCTATCTCAGTCTCTCTTTCACACTTACCCTGCCCTCCTTCTATTCAGTTTCAGTCATATAACAAGCATGCACACATCTGACTTTGGCTGGTGTTGGATGTAGATCAACCAGTCTCAGAATACAAGTATGCTTAATACTGCTCCTGAATAGGGAATGTTTTCTGAAATCACATTATGACTGAAGCTTGTATTAGTGCTCAGTCATGTAGTGAAGCAGAAACCGGGATTCATGATCTCATTAGGGCCATTATATCCCTGCCTTCTGATTATACATACAGTCCAATCACTACCCATGTTAGTGTGAATGAGTTTAGATGCTCCATTTTAGTGGAGATGAACAGAGAGTACTGAGTCATTCATGTATGTGACTTGTTCTAGAAAAAAATCAGTCCTGTGCAGCATCTTCTCATCACCAAGAATAATGCCTCAGTGCATACAGAAAGTAGTTTATTTTTCCTCCCTGGCAACAGCCAATGAATGGCTTGCCTGTTGAGTGCATCTATATCTCTACCTTCATATCCAGTACTATCCCCCTAATAAGATTAGCATCAGTGAGAAAAGGGACCTTGGAATCTATAAAGAAGGAGGTAAGAACACACCTCCTCATCTATCACTTACCATTGGATGGGGCTGACAGTGGATTGAGATAGGGATTAGGCCATATAGAAGGTAAGGGGATAGAGGCTGGTCTCCTGGACAGAATCTTGAAATCCGTGCACAGGAATATTTATGTTTAGCTTTACCTCCAACTAACGTGTTGAGTAAAGTCATTGGGGGTTATGCATTGGCACTTGGCACGGTCAGCCCCCATGTATATGATGGCACACATCTTTGATGCCCACCAACATACTACAACAAAGGCTCTTCATCACATCCTCAGTATTACTCCCAGAAATTGTAAATCAGCTATGCTCCCAGCATGTCACACTCATTCTCTCCTGAGAGATGCAAATAAGATCTATCCCCTCACTCCTTCCTCATACCAAACACGTACTGCAGTGCTGGGGCCAGTAAATGACCTCTGTTCGCTTGGGATGGAGTCAAGGCTTTACTGCTCCATTCCTTGGAGGTGGATAATGCAGACAGAAGGTGATTGATTTCCACATTTGGCTGAGTAACTGGTGCCATTGTAAAACGATCCAGTGTGAGTTAGCATGAAAGGAGAAAGCTGACAGTCCTGCCTGTTACAACAGGAGAGGGCTGCACCTCTCTCCACATGGCTTCTGCATATTGTCTAAACACTTTCTACCCACATAATGCCCTTTTAAAGGCAGAGTCAGTCTTCTATACTTCCCAACTTAACACATTTGAATCAGAATTGTATAAAGCTGGCTCAGCTCTATGCCAAGTGTCTAACCAAAGAAATAGCCAGTCTTGAGACCTTTATGACCCTTGAGCATGTACACAGACTAAATATAGAAATATGGCTTAAGTATTGTGAAAACAACCCTCCTTACATTTATGTAGCACTTTTCACCAATTCAGATCATCTACCAATGTTTAGGCAGTTCCCATTCATCAGAAACCCCATAAACTTGTGACAAATAAATATCATAACATCAGTAAACAATAAATAAATCTAATTACCATATCATTGTTCATTTCTATGATATATACCTAAAACAAAATGAGTCCTTAGCTATTGAAGCATGCATGATTTTTTTAGGAGGAGAATTCAACTACCCATCTATAGACTGGTAAAAGTACATGACCAGTAGCAAATGCGTATAGTGTTTCTTCAACTTTTTTAACACTGGTTTCTTAGTTCAGATAATTTCCTCTCTTACTTGGAACTAAAATCTTCTTGGAATTGTCCTCAAAAATAACCGCATACATGCTGTAAACCAAAGATCTCCCATCCATGGTCAAATGAAGCCAGAAAACTGTCATATTTTCCCTGAGAAACCTACACAAAACTACAACCACCATGTATTTTGGGGTTTTCTTAGGCTCATTTCCTAGCATTCATGAGTAAACAAATGAAATTTACCCCCACCTCCACACACACACACACACACACACACACACACACACACACACACACACACACACACACACACACACACACACACACACACACACACACACACACAGAGGACCATGTAGCTAAAACAGACAGTTGCACCACTTTTCCTCCCATTTTAATTCCTGCATTGATGCATCTATCCCCATCTATCAAAGTATGAAAACAAATTCAAACCTATGCTGCTATGGTGGAATCATACTGTCAAACTGTGCAATAAAAAATCCAACACTAAATAATGATCAATTACCCTCTTCATATGGGTAATATCAAAATGTTCTGCTCAGATTTCAGGTATAAGGTCATACTTGTAAAGCTTAGCACAAACTATCACCACATCCTCCACGTATATTCATAAAGCCTTCTTTAACTGTATTAGGGATCACCAAAGTAATGTTCATAAACAATCTGAGCTGTCATCTAAAGGAATGACCTTTTCAGGTCTGGAAAATAGGATCAGTATACAAGTAAATACATTTAGTTCCAGTTTCACACCATTCTACCACATCCTTATCTCCAATGTGTACCTACCACCTCCTCAAAATTACTTTGGACAGTTCCTAAACCCACCTAAAACTAAGTACACTAACTCTGTGTTGTCAAACAACTTATCAGTCTATCTCTTGGTCAGAACCAAGCAGAGCCTCATTGATTGCTTGAAAAACCTTTGTTACCTCAATCTTTCAACTGGTTATAGGCTTCAGGACTGGAAACCAGTGATATGGGTACCTTCACAAAGGTGGCCTTAACACTAACCATGGGAGCTATAAACCTATTAGATTTATTGATATCATCTGTAAAATAAATGGGCATGCTATAATGGAACTCATAGAAATTATATAGGCACTCTGCGAAGCCTTACACCCAAATTCTCTGCAATTTTGTAATTACATGTATAGCTGTATATGTCCCCTTCAGTAATAAATACAATGTCAATTGTTGGAAACCCAAGACAAACAGGCTCTATATTAAAAGAAAAATATCTCATTTGACCCTGAATGTATTTTGCTTTGCTCATATGTAACAAAATAATATAATGCTGTGCTTCCTGCTCAGTTGTATGAGGCATTCTTTTTTTTTTTACTTTTATTGTTTAGTAAATGAAACTTTGGGACATTATTCATAACAGTACTCATAAAAGTTTTTGTGCCCTGTGGCACAGCTATTATACAGTATACCTGCCTTCCAAAGTCCTTAGGAATTCCACAAAAGTAGTACACACTGGGCAAAACCTTGAATATGGTCTTGCCCATTGTATAAGCATAGTTTTCAATGCATGGCATGGATATACACATGACACCGCCTTGTAATATGTAATTCACAATCACAGCACCATTGGCATAATGATGCCCTGATGAGATAACCTACGGGACTGCAGCCACATACAATCCCATGGTGCTGTGAATGTCAATGAAGTGATCCCCTTTCCTGCTAATGTGCTGCTCAGCTCACCAAATATCTGAATCATAAAAATTCTAACTTGATATCATTTGTTGTCTGCTGCCAGTATTCCATGACCCTTCTCTGAGCATGCTCTAAGCAAACAACTCTTTCTGCATTACTCTTTGCTTCCTCATGTGCTGGAGAACATATGAAAGCAGGAGAGGCATGCAGGATGAGCTAAATTTTTGCTCGAACAGTTTCAGTCTGATGAGGTCCAACTGTTCTTTATTATTTTATCCTGTCTATATAAAAAACTGATTCTCATAATAAAGGTAAAATGTTAAGATCACTATTTCTACTGATCTGCTGTAAATTTGAAAAGAACACACCTGAATAATCTCAGGAGCTAGAAAGAAATACTTCAGTGGATCACTGCTGAGCTTAGTTGTGCATATCTCATATTAAATTCCATTATTAAAGCAAGCTCTCTTGTGCTAACCAGTCAGCTCTAAGCTTATTGCATTTTCTTGTAACAGGATTATAACTTATAACCATTAATTAAAATTTCAGCTTTAGAGAGGGACATTTAGTGTATGGTGGGTGCACATGATAT
The DNA here is from genome assembly GCF_019279795.1 of Protopterus annectens. Classification (NCBI taxonomy): domain Eukaryota; kingdom Metazoa; phylum Chordata; order Ceratodontiformes; family Protopteridae; genus Protopterus; species Protopterus annectens. The sequence goes on from NC_056731.1 coordinate 1,297,830,713, forward strand.
TCTAAATGATATGCTATCAGAGTCAAGATACAAAGTATTCACGAATTAGAACCAGGCATTTTTGACATAAGGGTTAATGAATCCTCTTTATATTTTCTTGTATGTCATATTTGTGACAGCACCAAAGAATACCATAGTTATCAAGATAATTGCCACTTTTGGTTTTCAATTTTCTAGGAAATGTATTAAGACACAAACTAGCTCTGCACCATACAGTAAAAATTTATCTAGCAGCATGGAAGCATGGTCAGGTAGACAGGGCTTGCTGTTTCATAACAATAAAAGGCAAGATATTCAATATATGTACAGGATGTCTAAATATAATTCCACTGACTTTAACTTGCATTAGTATTGCAGTGCCAACATAGTACTGAGGAATTATTAGTAGTTTGAAATATACATTGGATAGCGATGTTGCCTCACAGCAAGAAATTTTCTGGTTTGATTCTTGACCAAGGTGCCTTTTGTGTTGAGGCTGTAATTACTCCCTCCATTTGTTTTGGCTTTTTCCTATGCTTCAGTTTCCTCCAAACAGTCCACAGATATGAAGTAGAGGGAATGGCGACTTCTTAATTGTCCATAGGTGTGTTGCAGTGCTACAGAAGAAAAGCCTGCTAATCTACTTCCATTTTCCCCATTGTCTTTATAATGTCTGTGGACGGTGATGGCTATTAAATGGGTAGCTACAGGATGCTGCTCATAGGCATGAATGGGATTACTGTCTCTCAGTTATGAATCCTAATAAAAATGACATCTATACAAGGCAGATGTGTCAGCACCACTAACTAACAGGCTGACAATGCAAAATAGTATATTTCTTTTATCAGAAGCTGCAGCTATTATTTACTTCATTGGTTATAACTCATGATTCAACTAGAGAGATGCTTTTAGTTTTTTTTTTTAGTTTTAAACCTGTAAGTGAAATGAATAAAGAAATTGTAGCCATGACTTTGAGTTAGAGTAAAAATAGAAAATTGCTCACTTTTCTGATGTAACAACCCTGCTCAGCATTCCTGGAATAACAATACTTCTCTGTGATATTCCTGTTGTAATGAGCTCTCTCTAAATGTTTCTGTACGCTGTACCTTGTTTTGTTATATTTTCCACATGACTCTTGTAATTCATTTCATATATCACAGGTTGTTGCTTTTACATTTTGTGAATTGTACATTTAGACACTTTTTTCTGACATCTCTAAATTTAAAAGTGTAAATCAAAAATATTACACCATATTCTATAAAGTAGATCTTAACTTTCTAAGAATATTTTATAAATTCTTTCTTCTATATAAATTCTTCTAAACTTCCCCTCAAAATCCAAAAAAAGCTGTTCTCAGTGCAGTGTGCCAAAAACAGACTTTGATAAATTAATGACAGGTGTAATTCCAAGAAGAACCCAAAGACAGGAGCACATGCTATTGAGTATGTCATGTAATAACTGTAGATTCCACACAGTCACACCCAATTCCAAGACAACATGTGTGCCCAATGGCAATAAAAACTGGCAAACTGATGAAGGCGGTATATACATTAGATTTGGACAGGCATTTGGTGGTGGCCAAATTTAGTTGTAATAAATGCATGTAATTTATAAAGTATTAAAATATGCTCATAGGTTCATAGGTTCATAGGTTGGTACTAGGCTATTCACCCTAGGGCCTATACAAGCCTAGCCATAACAATTCCCTGGATATTTCTTCCCACACTATTTACTTTCCTGGACCCCTGTCTAGCAGGGTGAATGACGTGATCCCCAGGGTGAATTTCCTTTCTCCCATCCAATCATCAAGGTTCCTTTTGAAGAGGGCCAAAGAGGCGCTCTGCTTGACATGCATGGACAGTGTATTCCAGAGTCTGGGGAGTCCCTGGGTCAGCAACCTATCCCTCTAGCATGTTTTGTTTATTGTGATGACTAGGTTTAGATCCCTGGAGCGTGTGGCTCTGAGGGATTGGGATTTCTTTAAGTGTAGCTTGTCCAACAGCTCTGGATTTGACATGGCCTTGTATGTTAAGCAGAGATCGTCTCTGAGTAGACGATATGCGACAGAGTATAGCTGGAGTTTTTTAAGGTGGTCAGTGTAGGGAATCTGCTTTAGGCCTGTGATTCTTTTAGTGAGGTATTTCTGCGGCCTTTCCAGTTGTTGCAGATGTCTTGAGAGGTACATACCTAACGGGGCATTGTATTCTATAATGGGTCTAATGAGGGATGAGTACAGTGGGACAATCACCTCCTTTTTTCTGGATGAAAAGCCCTTAGTGATGAGGTGTGCCACATAGAAGGATTTCCTGACTTTTGTGGCGATGTGATTATCGAAGGTGAGACCACTGTCCACCTGTGTCCCCAAGTCTCTTATCACACTTTCGGTGTTTAGTGTAGTGCCACCTATGTGGTAGTTTACGGGTACATGTTTTTTCCCAAAGGGGATAACTATACATTTCTTGGCATTGAGCTTGTTATTGTGATTCCACAGAAGTATCTGCAAAAACAAATTATGTGCACAATGCACTACAGCAACCCAGAGTTCTACAGGGGATATTAGAGGATGATCTATAAATATATTCATATATCCATTGACAACTAGCATGGCAGTGAATAATGCTGCAGTTAAGAATGCTCTTTGATAAAAAAATAATCAATACAGATTACATAGAGTACTGGTGCAAACTATGTATGAGATGTGTGCCCCCTATATGTCTTCATGCAGCCTGTGGGGTATTACAGTCCCAGAAGAAGCAAAGCTGTGTCTGACTCTTGACATACTAGCTTCTGGGACATTTCAGTGGCACATGGCTGATACCACAGTGGTGCCCCAGACAGCTGCTAGTTGCATACAAGGACAGTTCCTGCCTGTCTTGTGCAACAAGGTAAATTAATTTATCTTCTGCCCATCAATACCAGATGACTGGTTGGCTGCCATGGAATGATTCTATGCCAGAGCCAATCTCACTCTATGTTCTTGGTGCAACGGATTGCATCCAATTCATTACATCCACCTACAAATGAAAGCCCCTTCTAAAGCGGGTATAGAGTCACTCTGATACTACCCCCTGTATATGTCTAACATAATTTCATTTTCATTTGGCAACATCTTCTTTGTCACTAAATAACATAGAGAAGTACACTGCCCTGATGAGCTGTATGGTCATATCTGACTGCAAAATCATGATGTCTTTATTGATTCTGCATGAGATAACATTACTGTTATTGCAGTGTATGTATACATGTGGACTGACAATGCTGCTAGATTTGCCATGTTTTTGCTCTGTGCAGACATATAGTACCCATTCATGTAGTACTGCTATACAACTACTTGCACCAGCACTGGTGACAATAATTCACATGGGAGTATTTCTTCCCTTCTCCTATAATGAGTCTCTTTTTAGATCTCATGTATATCAGGGACCAATGGTACTTCTCTGGTGCTTATACTAATATGTGCATAATGGACAAGTACACCATGTGCTTGCACCTGTCCTGTATATGCGTGCACACCTCTGACTCTTGTGTATACCATCATACCAGTGTGTTGTGTTTCCCCACAGAGTGCATTGTTCTCATTGCAAACCACTGAGCCATGCAGTGCTATACCACATTGCAGGTGTGTGTTTTCTTTATTTTTCATTATATGCATATCTCTCTATGTGTAGCTGTGGACAACTCCTGGTTTGCAGTACTGCAATGTCTCTTTAGAGTTGCTTATGTCCTCATGCCTGTGTACTTTTAGAGGGTTCCGCCCATCCTGATATTATCTACTTTAATGAGTTATACTGTAACTTTTGTTTATGTGTCCATTTTCTTGTTGATACAATATCTTGACAATACAGTGCCACATTCACATGTCTCACACATTCCTTGTAAGCTGTCTTAAGAGTATGTCCTGCTATGTAGTTTGTAGAGGTGTGAGTCACCATTATGACATTATATTTTCTTTCTGCACAAACATTTCTAAATGCCCCTTATGCAGGATTATTGTGTCACATATTCACTGCTACAACATCAGTTTTCATGGATTTGTATGACAGTGCATATGGCTATATAATAACATTGATTTTAAGGCATGTACCTGCACTGATGTTTATGGCATATGTGCTACAGTTGTAATTTAATGCAATTTTTGTATCCTTTGCAAACAAAAATATGCTTTACATATAAATGCCCATTTTACACACAGTGACCATATACTGTGACATATGTGCCAATGTGTAATTGCTTGTAGTCAGTGATGTGTTACTGTACACATTGCCACATGGATGTGTGATACTCAGCTGTAGTTATCACATTACATGTTATCCTTATGTTTCAGAATGAATATTGTGCATTAGATGTTCTCTGCACAACCAGTGATGTTCCAACATCCATAAGATTACTTGTGAATGTAGAACAAGTGGATGTGGCATGCGTGTTTTCATGTGCAATCTGTTACTGCACTTATTAGTTAATGTTGCACTGCAAACCTGCAGAGGTAGTTTTCTGCAGCAGCACTTTAGGCTTCCATACGCAACTGATCCTGTTTGCAGAATACTTGCAATATAGTGACAACAGGTATACATTATTGCTGTATATGTTATTTGTATTGCACACATGGCATTACTTGTCTTCCATGTACATAGTCCTGTGGTGTCAGATGAGACACATCACATTACTGATGTACAAGCTACCATGCTGAGGTCACATTAGGCACTTATATGTGTACTTCACATTACCGTAATAGAAATCACTGTGCATATTGTACTAGTGCAAGTAGTTATTACATATCAGGAATGATACATGTGTACAAATGTGTTGTATATGCAGCTGCATTGATTAATGCCCACAGATGGCACATGGCATTTTATCATTTCAGCAGTATTTGCTTGTAGTATCCTGTGTTTTATGCAGTGATGAGATTCTGCAGCAACAGGAATATTTAGCCACTACCTCAACAGAGTTATAATATGTGTGTCATTAATTTTTAGAGTTACAAGGTGGCTTATTGGACAGATGTCTGCCTCCCACCTTTAGGGTCGGTGGCTCTTTCCTGATTTCTGTCCTTATGATCCTTCAAGTGTCTGCATCTATCTTAATTGTAATCTATGTTACTTCTATACATGTCCATATTTAAGAAAGCTAAGAAATTTGTTCAGCTCTACTGTTTCATCCTTCTTGTCCAGGTATTCCACATACCATGCCAACAGTCATTCCTGACTTCCCAGTAAGATACTCACACATAGTTGACAACACCACACCAACAATGTTGTGCGCATTGTTGCATTACTTTTATCTCCGTCATCTTGGTGGGTCATGTGTTGGTTGCACCCCTCTCTGTTTTTGCTACCTTCCTGTTCCACTTATTGTACTGTTTGCATGTTTATTGTCTATGTGCAGCCTTCCCTCCTTTGTAATGCCCCCGCCTCTGTATTTCAGATTTGTGGTGTCATTTATGTGATATGTTTATTTCTGACACAGTTCTCACCTACCACTTGCCATCAGTTCACAATTCCTTCTTTTCTCCAAAAACAACAAAGGGCTTATTCCCATAAAAATACCCATGCCCCAGTGATTCTCCCTCTGACCTTCTTTACCCTTCTTCCATGTGAGTCACCCTTCTTTAATCTCACCTAACTTCTATTACACCTCCAGTCCTTGGGGTGTGTGCTTTATCTGTTTTTTCTCCCAACACATCTCATGCCACATGACTTTTTTTTTAAATAAGCAACTAATGTAATGTTGTTGATGTGACATATCATGCCTTTTCACCCAAAATTATTGGTCCTTTTTAATATCCTCAACCACCCAGAGGAATCCTCGATATTCTAATATTTTTTTTATTTTATTTTACTTTTGTTGACCGGGCTAGTCCAACTGGATACATGTCCATTTTCAGTGGAGGCCCGGGGAGAAAAGCTCCAGGATCATGGTAAGTTAAACCAATACAATGAATAAGTTACAACAAATAAATCAAGTAAATACAAATACAATGTTGTTGTTAGGACAAGTAAATACAGGTAAATACACTGACGCTTACAGGCCCAAATAAAGGAAACAAGAATCAAAATTATGTTTTGAAGAGGTACAGAATTAAACAGCTAGACAAACAAGCAAAATAGTGGCCTCTTGGGTTTATGGGTTAGGTAATATTTTTACTCAATTATATAATTGCATATTATTTTGGTACTGGTATGTACTTATGCAGTATGCTAAGAATTTGCAATTGTTTTATTTATGTATGTGACCTTTATTTCATGCTTTCACCTCCAGTTTACAATACAGACATAGACACAATTTTTTTTATCTGAAACAGATTTATATGTTGTTTTATAACCTATAGGCATTTTCCAAAGAGCACTGCTATTTCCATCGTATTGTTCCTTTTAACATAACTAAATGTTTCTGTTTTAGTCTTCATACTTGCATTCTATAGGGATATCTGTATGCATTACTTCAATGCTCTCTAATTGCTGTCCACCTAACTGCTAATTTCATATTGTTTCTCATTTGTGCATTACATTGCTTACTTGGTTTCTTGCCCTTTATTTGATGAATTCGACATGGCTGCACCAATCTTTTGCAATCTGGACTGAAAGGAATAGCATATTATCTCAGTTAAAGATTTCACATTCTGCAGTTTATTCCCAAGTTACATCACCATGGGCATTTTACAAGTCATAAGTTATATTTGCAATGGTCCTGAAATCAGTATTAAGTTTCACTCAGAAGGGGAGCAAATCAAACTTTAGTTTCAGTCAGGAATTCAAAAGCATAGAGTAAAGCTCTTCAGCAGCAGACTAAGCATTACTGTGAGTATCTGAGATATACTGCCAAATTTAAAACCACGGCACTGCTTTTAATATTGTGATATTTTTATAATCAGAAGATTCATCAAACCATCACAGAAGTAATTGCCTGTCACTACTACTATTTCAAAATGAGTGATAATCATGTCAATTTAACAATCTTCCCTAGTGAAAATGAAATAGCTCTGACAATTGGGGAAATATGTAATAAAGAGTATCAACAATTCCATTTGTCAAATACAGAGTTACATGTAATTATTGTACCATATCTATCATCATCTGTCTATGTCAATGAAACATATGCACTCAAACCTTAAATTTCAGTTCAATGAAAGCGACTTGGGACTGTCAGCATCTATAAAAAATCAGTTAGATGCCACAGGAGGCATTCATAAGTAGTGTGCACCGTAAAAATCAAAGAAATATTTACTATATACACTCTGAGTATGGTACTAAATTGAGAAGAATTAAAATCCCACTGACAAATAAAATTAGGAATTATAATGGTGTTTTACGGAGATTCAGATCTACTTTTATGGTATGCCATTGAGTCATTGTGCTCCGTAAAAACAGTTTTTAACACATATATATAAAGCTTTAAATCTCAGTTATTCCCTCCTAGATATTTCATTAATATAATTCAAGGCCATATTTGTGTTACCAAACCTAAATATAAATATACTGTACTTTATTATACTCAGAGTATACAGCTGCAAAGCAGCACTACGGCTCACATTAGTTCAAGATCTAGTTCCTTTCAGGATCCAGGCAGCTGCAGTGGTCCATATTTGCCCACCAATTAATTTCTGTAGTTAATAATACACTTGCTCTCACCATAATAACAATCTACCTTGTCTAAAAATGACCACATTGTCAAAGACTCTAGCATCATTTTTAACTGATTATTACATTTTACTAGCCTGTCACAAAACAAACCCCGGGATTCAAGAAGCTTGCACCAGGTGCAGATGTAGCATCGGCGATCTAACACCAAATATGGCCAGGTATGAGCTGTTTCCATGTGCACTACCTGCGTACACTACGCCCGCACAACTCCCGCCTGTATGCTAATCACCCCATGCACAGCAGTGTAGCATGCAAATGAAGGTGTATAGCGATTCAGGAAGTGGTGCAGGCGTAGTGTATGCATGCAGAAATGTAAACCGAAAAAAAACGGTTTACATTTTTCAAACATAAAATCGGAGCCATGACAATGGACCAAACACATGTATTATACTGTTAATATATGCCAATGGCTAAAGATATAGCCATTGGCATAAAACAACATGCACAAAATATGAAAAAGAACATTTAATATTATGCCCACACTAACATGAAGTTAAAGTGCAGGGCATCGGTGCACAAAGGGGATCGCAAGGAATATATAAAAATATAGAATAAAACTGCAATGAAACACATATCACGATTTCCCCATAATAGTCAGTGGCAGGCATTCTACACCATACTCGTGGCGCAAGGCTTGCTAAAGGGCAGTGACAGTGTTATGCGCAATAGCTAGGAATTAGTAGGCAATGCCATGCAAATGAGAGGAGTAATAGTGAATTGCAGATTTCCCACTGGTGTAAGGATGCACAAAACAGCGTAGCATTATAACACCAAGGTGAGCCCTTGAGATAAAAATGACATCAAGAGAGGGGTGTGTCACCATTGCTGTAAGCACATTGGAGCATTGCTAACATGGTGTGCCTGTTGCTAAGCAAAGCAGCAGTTTAGGGGTGTGTTGAAGTAGCCATAGCTTTGCTTAGCTGAGAGCACACAAGGTAACCAAATGTGCATGTTAACGTGGATGAAAATTTGCTGTAAACCCGGTAAATGGCTGTGTGCGGCGTGCACCAGAGTGGAAACAGGAAGGATACGGGAAAAAGATAATGAAATACTGCAGCATGGAAATAGGAGTACAAATGAGTAATTAACACCTAGGAACCCACAGTGGGCCATTGACAACAGCTAACAAGGCTGCTAGCAGCTACCTGCAGAACAGGAAAGGGGAGGTGCCGTACTGCAAAGAAAACAGAACTGTCATAGCAGAACAAAGCAAAATTGCAGTAGATCAGCTAAATAACACATTTCACAACACATTCCTGGGTAGGGAAAGTACAAAACAAGAAAGCTAGCAGCTGGATGTATGCCTGTCAATGGGAGGGGATTCGGGTTGAAAAGTGAATTAAAGGGCAACAGATAAACCACGGCAGGCAAGCATAATTCAACACCAAAGGCCCCACAATTGCAGTACTCACTGTAAAACCCATAATTAAGATACCCTGCAGCTGGAATTGCACATACACACCCAATGACATCAGCAGCATCCATGGCACAATAGTATAAAGTGTGAAAGCACCTCACACACACTTGTGTATTCCCATACACTCTGCACCATCAGTGTAAACAGACGGGCAACTTTTAAAATGTACATGTTAGGGGCTGCCATAGCTTTGATTCACCAGCATGTGTTGGAGACTGAAGGTGGTGTGGAGGATGATGCTAACCACCACCTTAGGCACCGAAGGAGGAGAAGAGTGTTCAGACCAAGGGTAACCTACCAGGGGCTAAATGATCTGGAGATAGAAGAGCATTACAGTGTGGTCAGGGACAGCATACAGCAACTTGTTAAGCCATTCCAGTCATGCCTCAGAGCCAGAAATAACAGAGGGGAGTCCATCCCTGTGGACACGAAGGTATGTTTAAGCTTGAGAATACTAGTAGCCACAGGTACCTTTCAAAGGCCAACTGGGGATATCCTGGGGGTCTCACAGGCATCAGCATCCAGGGTACTCCACCAGTTCCTGGATGCCATGTTACCACATGCCAATGAGCACATATACTTCCCCCGAATGCAGGAGGAGTTGGCCAGCAATATGCGACTCTTCCACCGTGTGGCAGAATACCCAGAGGTACTGGGTGCAATAGACTGCATGCATATACACATCAAGTCACCACCCGGTGAGCAGGGTAGGTGCTACATAAACCGCAAGGGATACCCCTCCATCAACTGCCAGGTCATGTGCAATGCCCAGGGCATTATCTTGGATGTGTGTGCTGGCAGCCCTTAAAGCTATCACGACTCCCATATCTGGCATGCATCACAGCTGTATCAGGTATTTGCCAGGGGGGACATCCCATATGGCCACCTGGTGGGGGATGCTAGCTATGCACTGAAACCGTGGATGATGACTCCCATCAGAAATGCACACACACCCATGCAAGAACGCCATAATGAGGCACACTCACAAACCAGAATCATCATAGAGCATGTGTTTGGGATGCTGAAACATGGATTTGTTGCTTGGACATATCTGGTGGAGCCTTGCCGTACTCTCGAGGCACGTGTGCCCACATCTTCATAGTATGTGCCTTGTTACACAATATGATCCTGCGGAAACAGCTACAGCAGGGACAGAATGGTGAAGGCCCTCACAGCCCACCACCATTGCCAAGTGCTCCACAGGCACAGAGGTACTCAGACCACGAACACCCTGAGTCAGCCCCAGTAGGCAGAGAGAGGCGTGCCCAGTATGCCCATGCCTTGGCAAAGAGGGAACGTATAGCACACACACAGAAAGTGAAGTCATCTACGGACTGACACCCTTCTCCACCTGCACACACAGTAAACATGGATGACACACACACAAGACCACCTGTAAATTGTCATGTATAGGTGGTCTACTGTGTGCATCCTACATAGGTAGCCCTCAGCTATTGCACACACAACTGCTACTGGCACAAGGTAAGTCAACACCTGAACACTAAATTAAGCTATCAGCATGTGGTGACACTGTTTGTATAGGTTCATAGGTACATAGGTAGGTACTTGGCTAACTGCCCGAGGCCATTCATATGCCTAGCCGAAATGTGTCAGCTGTCGCCACCCCATTGATTAACTATCTGTCCCTCTGTGGAGCAGAGCCAATTGCAGAATCCCTGGGGTGTACCCACTGTTCCCCATCCACTCTGCAATGTTCCCCTGGAGTGTTAGTGAGGGGCTCCATATAATGTAATCAGGGATGTAGTTCCAAAGCATGGGGAGTACATGTGGCAGGAATCTGTCACTCCAGCATCTTCCAGTTATGGTTGTGACAAGGTGTAGCTCATTACAGTGTGTGGCTCACTGTGACATGGATTCCCATAGGTGGAGCATATCCATTAAGCCTGATTTGGACATGGCTTTGTTGGGCAGCAAAAATCATCTCTGAGTAAACGAGATGCCACTGAGCAATGCAAGAGTTCATGCAGTCTGGCAGCATAGGACACATGTCTGAGGCCAGTAATGCTCTCAGCTAGGTATGTTCATGGACCCTCCTGCTGTTGGATGTGTCTTCTGAGGTACATCCCAAATGGGTTAACATACTCGATGATGGGATTAATGAGTGATGAGTAAAGGGGCACAATAACCTCAGTATGTCTAGATGCGAACCCTTAAGTAATCAGATGGCCTACATAGAAGGATGGCCTAATTACTTTGGAGATATGATTGTAAAAGGAGAGATCACTATCTAATGTAGTCCCCACATACCCATTACCTGGTCTGTATTAAAGTGGCTGCCACTCATGTGTTAATATGTGGGTGTTTAGTTTTCCCAATATGGAATGACCATGCAGTTCATAGCCTTTAGCTGGAGGCCATGACTGTGACACCCTGTGTTGGTCTATGTGAGGCCCCTTGAAGGACATTTGTGACAGCTGGACTGTCAATTATGGCTCCCAGTTTGCAGTAATCACCAAACACTGGCTGCTGTAGTCCACCTGTGTTTGCCTGTACCTCTGAGAAGTATGTGGCAAACTGTAGGTGTCCCAGGACCTTGAGTCCTGTGGGACACCAGTTGTGACTGGTTAAGAGTTGGACCTGGAGGCTGTTAGGCTTACCATGTGGGTTCTGTGTGTAAGCCTGTTGGCAACCCAAGCTGTGATGTATAGGTGTATGTACTGGCTGGTGAGTTTATAAACAATACCTGAGTGGAGAATGGTGTCATAATCCTTGGCGAGGTCCAGGTAGTATGTGTGAACTACCACACCGCACACCTAAAGTCTAGGTGACTGTAAGATGTCAAACAGGTTCAGTAGGCATGATCTACACTCAATCAAGCAGACCTGGGTTGGGTCGAGTGTCTGGAGATTCCCAATGTCTCTGTTAATGAGTTCCATGATGATGCACTCCATAGCCTTGCAGACCAGGCTAGTCAGGCTTATAGGGCAATAGTTCCCAGGATCCGTTGTGGCGCCACCTTTGTGGAGTGGGATAACTATTGCTGTGTGCCACTCTGTAGGAATGTAGCCTGTAGAGAGTCTGTGTTTGATCAGTGTGTTTAGTTGAGGGGTTAGTTCATTTTGAGCTCATGTAAGACACAGCCTGGGACACTGTCTGGTCCCATTGAGGCTGTATTTGTGGCTTTGGATACGGCTGTTTTATCCTGTGTGTCAGTGACTGCCAGGGCCGTACATTCTTCTGGTATGGTTAAGGGCCATTTAGGGGTTGGGAGGGGTGTGAAGTTTGCATTGAACCTGTCTGCCAAAATGTTGGCAATATCAGTCAGTTCAGTATATTTTGTGCCAGTCTGCACCAACTCTGAGCAGATCTGAGAGTTCCCACTTAAGTTCTTGACATAGCTAAAGAACGCTTTGTGGTTGTCTCTAGTGTCCTTAGGAAATTGTGTTTTGAAGCTAGCCTTGGATGATTTCATGAGGGATCGTAGTTTCTTGCTGATACTGATCACAGATGTCTGTCTAGGGATTTCACTCTTAACTGTACTAGTTACCTCCTACTATTGTAGAGCCTGTGTATGGCAGGGGTCCACAAGACCGGTTTCCTGTTCTTGGAGGAGTGAGTCTAGGTTTGACTTGGGATAGCATGATCCATGCATTCCTGCAGATGATTATAGAGTGCCTTTGTATAGGTTTCAGCATCTTGGACAGCATTGTCCATTGGCGTGGGGACTGCAAACCGTTCCACCTCGGGCATAAGCAATGTGAAGTCTGCTTTGGAAAAGATTTTCACGGTGGTTTCCTTGTTTGGGGTTGTGGGTGGAATGTGAATATTCAGAGTTATTAGTCTATGGTCAGATCTAACCAGTTGACCGGTTGACATCAGGTGTGGAACACTGGTCACCCATGTTGGTAATGACCAGGTCAAATATGTTCCCTCTGGTGGGGGTGTAGAGCAGTTGTTCTGGGGCATTTGAGTCGAGAAATTCTAGGAAGCGCTGGGCAAGGGAGTTAGTACTTGCGTAGTTCTTCCAGTTAATGTTTGGGTAGTTGAAATCACCCAGTATTAGGGTGATTGGTAGGACCCGCATATTTCCCAGTGTCCCCAAAAATGCGGAATGTGGGTCCTGGGTCATGGTGGGTGAATTTGGATTGCAGTGTTGCCCATTGTCAGTTGCACTTGAATGATCTCTGATGTATCGTGCTGTGCCACTATCCTGGAGGTGTGAGTATCCTTGATGAATATGGATAAACCCCCAGCCTTTTGTGTTCCAGTTCAGGTTCTGTGGCCGAAAGGTGTGGTATGAGTTATAGCTTGGTGGTGTTGGGGTGCTCTCTGGAGCCTTAAACTGGGTGTCTGTCACTGCACAGATACCGATGTTCTCCATACTGAGGAGTGCCTCGAGTGTGTGCAATTTGAGGTTTAGACTTCTGGCGTTAAGTAGCAATACCCTCAATTTCTGGTTACTTGTGCTAAGTACGGTGGTGGGTTTGTCTTATGAACCTTGCCTAAAAGTCCACCTTGCCTAATATCCACCTCTCTACTATTGTTTGCAAGCAATGACAGCTGTGCATGTGTACATGTTCTGCAAATGTGTACTGACCCTTGTTACTGGGCTGTGCTAAATGGCTATGTGCACACCTACATAGAGTGGATATTGACAGTAGAGACACACTGGTTGAATGTTTAGATTTGTGTAGCCTAACCTCTCATTGCCAGACTAACTGCTGCTTGGAAATATGTTGACAGTACTGATAATGAAACAGGGTGCATATCATCTTTAACTCCAGTGTGACATCTGCAGTAGGAGTGTAAGATGTAGGACACTGCTGCCATATGTAATAGCTGCTTCATAGGTGATGGCGTACACTATCTGATTATATCCTGATCATGTTGATAGTGGCAACAGAGTCTACTGATATTTGACTCTGTGTGGGGAGTGGGTGTCTGTGCCCAACAGAGCTCATGGTTCTGCTGGGTATGTGAGTATATACCCAGACAAGGATACAGCCCTGTTCACACTTGCATCATCTGTAATCAACTATCAGGAAGTGATGTGGCCCTCAGAGGGGGATTGCTACTAAAGGTAGCTACCATGTTCCTGTAATAGCTAGTGTTGCCATGTCCATAACTCAAATATTTACATGTGAGCATCACTGTCTAAAACATCTTCATAAGCAGTAAGTATACTAAATACAGTACGTGGTACTTGTAGTACTGAATGCTCATACAGGCATGTCCACTAGTCAGCTACTGGTGTTTACTAATGCCATCTTTGTGTATGTGGCCATCCTGGGGGAATGCAATCTCTATGCCACATACACTACCAAACCCACCTAACACCACACCCCACACATTGTCTGGGATCCAGCTACAGGGGTGATCTTGGAGGCAGTCCATACTACACCCATGATTGGAATATACAGTCAAGAGGTGTAGGTTAACATATGCATCTCATCACCACAACCAACACATACCCTTCCCAGAACACAGTAAGGACACACACACATTCCACCAGATATCACACACATCCACAGATGCCTCTAAGTATCTGGCCAAGCAAGAGGCCTCCCAAGTTGGAATAGACAGACAACAGAATACAAAGACTGTACGACATAGTTTGCATAATTGTGTGACACCTCAAAACACGTGGCTGGAAACATGACCAACAGTACTCATTTGTGAACACAAACCCTAGCACTATGTTACACACCAAGCTATATGAGGGCAAACATACTGTCAACTGTCTGTCTGCCATGATTAGCCACATACCCATACACTCCAACCACCTTTAGAACTATACACATGTCTCTGGCATATGCTATGTTGTTGTGCAGGACCTGTAATGCAGTAGCCTGGACTGCATGGAAACACATGTATGAACTGTCAGGTCTTGTAGCCCATGCAGGCATGTCCCAAGTCCTGGGTAGCATTCTGCCAGTGGCCAGAATGATGCAGCAGTACAGGGACAAGGTTTCAATTCCACAATCATGAAATGTACTGGTGTAATTCAGAGTATCCAGCATCTCTCTGCCTGGGATAACATGGTTGACAGACCATAATGCTTTGCCAGACGTGTTTATATCACATCATTGAAAGCTGAAAACACAGAACACCATTTAATCAAACCTAAATAATCTAAAGCACACAATATCAAACATTCAGAACAGCAATTTTTTTCCCAGGGAAAAAAAATTGCTATTCCGAAACACATTCACACAACACAGGCACACCAAAAAAAAAAAACAATCCACACACTTACACTTAAAATCATACATCTAACCCTACACTAAACTATACAGACACTACTATCTATCCACTTACCTTAACCCAACCCTAACCCTAAGGTCTCTCACTATTGCACACTCACCTTACCCGCGCCCTAACCCTAACTTATGTAACCCGCCCCTAACCCTAAACTCTGTCACTATCGCACACTCACCTCACCAGCACCCTAACCCTAACTCACGTAACCCATGCCCTAAACCTAACGTCCACACAGCCACACACTTACCTGAACCCCCGTAACTTTCCACCACAGTGCTAAAAATAGAGAAGCCACAGAAACAGACAACCAAATTATTTCCCTAGGAAAGAATTCGATGTTCTGCAGCTTCAGTATTTTTAGTGTTCACTGTATAGGGTTCAACAATGTGGCATTCAATGTTATTGGCTTTCGATAACATGATATGAACCCTGCCAGACAGGGCCTGCACCTGTCACCCCTGAGAATCTGGATACTGACAATGGCCCATGCTTCCCCTATAGTGCCCACATCATGCCAGGTTCAAGTGAAAGTCCACAGGTGCAACAGGGACAGCCAAGAAATAAACTGTGGGTATTGCTACTCAATGATACAAATCAGGTACTCAATATGGACTCACGTACGGCAATCTGAAACATGGAGAACATATCTGTGCAGTGATCGAGATATGGTTCAACGCTTTGGAGAGCACCCCTGCATGACCATGTTATAACACATACCTCACCTCTTGGCCAACATCCTTTATTGGAACACATGGGTCACAGGTGTGTCCAACTTCCTGAGGGATATGTACACCCCCACGCAAGTTGCACTTGCATAACATAAGCTGCATTATGCTGAGCAACTACCTTTGTGCCAAAGTGTAATCCAAATTGCACCTTGTGACAGATCATCCACCATGGCTCAGGAATCCCAACTGTCATTGTGCTGTAATGGGGAATACCAGTTGTGAGACAGGACACCATAATCATGGCCATTCAGCTATCCCATTATGAACCGGGAAGACTCATCATGTACCAACACGTGCTCAATGCATGTTGGATGTCATCAACACCAATGACCTGGATCACCATAGTCACACCAACAGGGCTAACAGCATGCCACACATGGTTAGTCTTCAAAGCCAATGTTATGCTCCTTAAGAGCGAAGTGGTGACTGTCATGGCACCCTAGCAGATGTACAATGCATGTGCAAATGCTGGGTCCTACACAAATGAACTTTAGGCGCTCACATATGTGCAGTGATCATGCCGTTGAAACAGAAACAGGATCAAACAAAAACAAACATGAAGGCAAACCGGTGGTACCCTGCCTTAAACTGTGCCACAGAAGGTAGTAACTGTTGCAAGAGTCAACACACATGAGTGGAAGTTGATCCATGGTCAGCCTCAGTAAGATGCAGATACACCATATAATGCCAAGCAAAGCTACTGTGAAACTACTCATCCACATATTATGAGGCCAAACACAGAGGATTCCATAGCTGTGTCATGAAACATAATGGCAACAACAAGACCTGCTGTGCTTCAGAGCACTATGGCATGAGAAGCACTGCACCTACGGAAATAGCACCTGTTCAGCCAGATAGGGTCTTGGATAATATAAGCACAGTGCCCCCCCCAACAGGTACACATTCATGTATCCATGTACACAACAGAGCCCCTGTAATAACAACTATGCGGGTACAAGCTGCACTCTCTAATGCCATACATACAGGCTTTATGGGACCTGTCCACATTCCAGGTTATATCCTACACAAATGTCAAACAATCTGCTCCCCACATAAACATCTTGTACAATCATAGCTTCATGTCAGGCTGTGTACACACTGAATGGTGCACAGCAACAGTCATCTGTTAATGCTGTCAATATCCGAGGGACCCTGGTATGTGTACAGCTGACCTGGTTACAGACAGTGGTATCATTGCATTGCATAAACATAATGCAACTGTGTCGGTACATGGGTACTCTGCACAGTTGTTGTAGGGCTAGGTACAGTCCACCAGTCAAAGGTTACTTGGCGTTGTACCATTACATGTCATACTACATGTATGAATGTGTGTTGGTAGTCTGAGGACATGGTGGTGTCTGATGATTACATCCTAGAATGCAGCTTTTGACACTGTGACCTGCACCTGGCTCATCTGTGATGACTTATGTTGGAGTACTGGTCTGTATATGTGAGTAGCCATTATGAAGGTGGGGACACCACCACCTGGAGTGGTCCATACCAGTGTTATGGCCCACATGTCTGGTTCTGAGTTATATGGTGGTAGTGCTATTGTGCACTACAGAGCTTTCAGCCAGGTGTTCCTCACTGCACAGATGTCAGTATTCCCCATTGTAGGTTCAACAGTGAGCAGCTGTGATTATGACAGCAACATATCTAGCACTGGTTAGCATAAGCATACAATGCAATTGCCTTCTAGGTGTCAGGGTGTTATCCTGTGTTTAGGTCATTTGCCTTGGAATGGCACTATATGGGAAAATGTGAACGAGGTATTATCACCACTCCCTTGAATCATGGATGCATGTGATCTGTGACAAAGGCTTGTCTTCTGTCAGTCATCTCATCCCAGACTGACAGACACTGGACAACCTCATAATTAAAGCAGGACATTGGCTCATTGTATTGGTCAAGCAGTTGCCATTCCTAGCATGACATCACTGCGAGTAGTAGTATTGTGCTTGGTATAGACTGATACATCTAAGGTGACGGACAGCAGTAGATGTTGTGTAGATTACCAGTGTCAGATAAATGTAGTGCAGCATTCCTGCTAACAATGACAACTACTAACACCGGAGACCATTACAACATGTTCTGTACATCTAACTGTATGAGCATGGCCACTATGGCCTTCTGTGTTTAGAATCAGCGTGCATCCCAAACAGCCCTGTGCTACTAAGTGTATGAGCATGCCCAGTATAACCTTGTGTATTTGGACTCGTAGTGCATTCCAAACAGCCCTGTGCTACTAATTGTGTGAGCATGCCCACTAACACCTTGTGTAAGTTATGTGATTGTATGTGCATGAGCATGGCCATTGTAATCCTGTATAGTGATAGTAGTTGTCCATTCCACAGAAGGGCATACTCCTGTTCGGGATGGACTCCTACATTAAACACACAGGTTCACAGCTATGTACATCATAACTGTCAGCATCCCTGTTGATGTCCGCAATCCTAGAAGGTCATGATGACTGCCTTAGAATGTGTGATCTCTGTGGTTACAACTTGTAACTGCATAGCACTGTAATAATGATCTGTAGATAGGCAGGTGTTCTGATCCCATCACTGGTGTGTGTGTGTGTGTGTGTGTGTGTGTGTGTGTGTGTGTGTGTGTGTGTGTGTGTGTGTGTGTGCATGTGTCCGTCTGCCGGTGGACAGAACAATGCTTTTTAGAGTACTCACACTCCGTAAAATTCCTATATTCACCTTTGGCAAGGCTGACGATGTCACCCACCTAGGAATACACCTCTGGGAGTGCTGTGACCCAGTAATCTCGATAACACATTCTGTAACTGCGTAATGCTGCAGTGTGACAAAATAATTAGGTTGGTGTTCTAATCCCAGACATGCCAAGTATATGTGTGTGTGTGTGTTTCTGTCTGCTGGTAGACAGAACAATGCTTTTTAGAATACTCACACTCTGGGATTGCTGTGACCCAGTAATCTCAGTAGCGCGTTCTGTAACTGTGTAATACTGTAGAGTGTTAAAGTAGTTTGGTGGATGTTCTATTACAAGGCATAGCAGGTGTGTGTTTGTCAGTCATACCCTATATGTTGGAGGCTGTGAGTGTCTAGCTACTGGATGTGTTGAGGAGCGTGTTTTGTAGTTTCCCTATATAGTGGCCATATAAGTCACAATCAGCCAAGAGACTGGGTTGGGAAGACATACCCATACATTTGGCAATATGCCTGGTGAGTAAAGTCAGCAACCTTAATATTACTCAGAATGCAGTCTGAGTCCATGTATCAGACAGAAAACACACTTGCCCTGGGATTAACACCAGTACATAATACAGGAGCTGCTGGTGTTTACCTTTTCATTCTTTTCTAATGCTTTGGTGTCATGAGATTTGTTCTTGGGATATATAATCTATATCTATGTATGTGTGTATGTGTGTATGTGTGTATATATATATATATATATATATATATATATATATATATATATATATATATATATATATATATATATATATATATATCTATCTATATATATATATATATATATATATATATATATATATATATATATATATATATATATATATATATATTAACACACACACATCTACGTAATGGAATACATGTCCTATACTGTTGAATGACTGTGCTGGATGATATGTTCGGGATAACAAATGATGTCTGTATATCTGCCATGACTTAGTGGTAAAGCACATCAGGTGTGGTGTGCAGGGTCCAGGTTTTGAGCCTTGCAGAGGCTGTTTATTGGGAAGAACAAGGGCCATTGGATACCGAGTGAGTAAGGCACTTTTAAGCTGTTGTGAGCGGATGTGTGCGGATTTGCACAACTGTAAGCAGCGGTTAGTTTAGGGGAGGCTCAGTATGGGACATATAACTATGCATTAGCAGGCAATTCTATGTGAATGAGGTGAAGGATAGTGATTCTCAGTTTTCCCTAGGGTGTGAGGCAGGTCCCAATAGTGTAAGAATATAGATACCCGGGTGCAAGACTTGGATATAGGTGACATCATGGGGGGGGGGTGTCAGGCATACTGTAAGTGGATTGGAGCCATGTGGCTCGGGATTGCTCCCAGCTTAGCACGGCTAAGCTATGGGTGTGTCTAAACCTGCCTAGGGCAATTGGAAGGGGTAACAGCAGTAGGAAAGTAATCAAGGAGAACTAGCTGAACTAACAGGTGAAGTGTATCATCATCAGCCAATTACAGAGGCAGCAGACCAGCCCAGCCCAGAACACTACTATAAACTAAGCAAACACCTTCCTCTCTGTTTTTTCCACACTCTACACCACTGGTGTATACAAGCGGGGAAATTATATCAAACAAACCGACAAAATGAGAAGGGTTGCAGCAGGCAACATAGAACAACATGTGCAAGAGGCTGAGAGTGGTGAAGATGCGAATGCTGCCAAACAACCCACAGTGAGGAGACAGAGAAGAGTGTAGAGACTCAAGGTATCCTACCAGGGGATGCATGAGCTGGAGATAGTGGAGCGCTATAGGGTGGACAGAGACCTCCTACACTAAATTGTTGAGCTATGCCAGCCACACCTGACACATCAAACAGGCCGAGGGGAACCCACCCCAGTGGATACCAAGGTATGTGTATGCCTAGGTATACTAGTCACAGGTACCTCCCAAAGCACAACTGGGGATATCATGGGGATCTCACGGGCATCAGCATCCAGAGTATTCCACCAGTTCCTGGATGCCATGTCAGCACATGCCAGTGAGCACGTATATTTCCTCAACACACTTGATGTGTTGACCAGCAATATGCGTCTCTTCCACCAAATAGCAGACTACCCTGGGGTAGTGGGTGCTATAGACTGCATGCACGTATGCATCAAAGCACCACCCAGTGAGCAGGTAAGGGCCTAAATCAACCACAGGGGCATCCCCTCCATCAACTGCCAGGTCATATGTGATGCCCAGCGCATTATAATGAATGTGTGTGCTGGCTACCCTGGAAGCTATGACGATTCTGAAATATGGCATCTGACACAGCTGTACCACAGATTTGCCAATATGGACATCCCCTATGGTCACCTAGTGGGGGATGCTAGGTACCCACTGGAGCTGTGGCTGATGACACCTATCAGAAATGCGCACATGCCTGAACAACAACGCCATAATGAGGCACTCGCACAGGCCAGATATATAATAGAGCATGTGTTTGGGATGCTCAGGACATGGTTCCAGTGTCTGGACACATCCATTGGAGCCTTGCAGTATTCACCAGCTACATGCACCCAAATTGTTATGGTATGTGCTATTCTACACAATATGATCCTGTGGAAACAGCTGCAGCAGGAACAGCATTTGGCAGGGTCACACAGCCCTCCACCAATGTCAAGGCCTGTACAGGCACAGAGTGACTCGGAGGAGGAACAACCTGAGCCTGACCCAGTCAGCAGAAGGAGGTGTGCCCAGTATGACCTGGCCTTGGCAAAGAGGCAATGCATAGCATATGCACTGACACAGTAGGGACCCAGGGAATGACACCCTCTCTGACTCGTACAGACAGTAAAAGGGATGCCAAACATGGCACTACCTGTGCTCAGCCATGTATAGGGAGTGTACTATGTGCATCCGGCATAGGCAGCCCTCCAGCACCATCCTCACATCTGGCACACCCTCAAGGTAAGTCAATCAACCTACCAAGTGCCAAATGGAGTAGAATGTGTTGTTACCTGTAGCTATGGTATGGATGTGAGCACACAAGGGAATTGGGAGGCTGAATGTTAAGGCAGAAGACAGTAGACACCCATAGTGGCACCATGACATCTGTAACACATACTGGAGTCACCATAGTAGCCAATACTACACAGGGTGAGAAAACCCAGTACAAGTAATTATCTGAGTGACGTGTGTCCATAAGATCCACACAAGACTCAGCCAGCAGGATAGGTGTAAACAGACACAAACAAATGCTGTACTATGGCCTCTGACTGTGCCCTATGAGTAACCCTCCACCAGACCCACACAGACAGACTACAGCAGAGCAGCCAGTTGGATGTAAGTTGTGAAGGCTAGGAAGTCAGACACTAATATGTTGGTAATTAAAGCTAAGCTCTGTAGCACACTGGTATGCCTCTAGCCAGCTCAGTAGGTAAGACTACACACTGAAATGGAGTACCTGACATACCAGTACAGTCCTAGCAAATGTGTACAGGTGTCAGGTGTACCCCCCTATCCAACGTACACTTATAGCAACAGTCAGGTGTGCCCACCCCCCCGCTCCTGTGTAGGAATGTAGATACAGTCAGGTGTCCCCCTTGCTATGCAGACATGTAGCAACAGTCAATGCCAAATGACCAATGGATACCCTGCAGACTCAGCATGCTACCTGTCGGTGTACAACACAAAGGTCGGCACCGCAGTACAAACTACCTGGACTTGTTCCACACATATGATACAGATGGCCATACTGGGCATGCTCACACACTTGAAGGTATGAAGGCAATGTCAGTCAGCAACATACTGAAAGGTCATACTGGGCATGCCCACACACTTAAAAAACACATGAAGGCCATGTCTGCAAACACCATTGGTCCAGACATATCTGGCAGTCGCAGTTCTTAGTGCAGACACATGTCAGTATGCACCACCCCTGCCTTGCACACACATAATGGATAGGAATACAGGCATATATGTAAGGACAACACACTTTAATAAGCCAAAGGTAGACGGACATAGATGTGCGGAAGAGGGTGACCGTGACAATGAGCCATCTGGGCCTGTCCCACCCAGCACACAGCCAAAGGGCCCCAAACACATGAGGTGCAGATGTCATTCACTGCAGATACTAGCCACCAGTATCTGTCAACATGACAGACTATGTGGTGCACGTGCCAGCTGTGCAACATGACTGGACAAGGAAGTAGTCATCTAGTAGCTGTATACACGTACCTGTGACATATGACCCTGTGTGTGCCCGCATGTGGCATGTCAACCCCTACATGAATATGTTCTGGCCCATGCATGCACTGCCCTCCCCATAGCAGTATTATGACAAGCCTGTTGAGGTCATCCAATGTGAAATACACCTTTGGGAGAGCTGTAGCTCAGTAATCTCCATGGTGCGTCCCATTACTGCATACTGCTGTAGCGATAAACTAGTTAGGTAGTCGTTCTAACCCTAGACTTGCCAATTGTGTGTGTGATTGTGTGCGTGTGTATCTGTCTCAGACTGTGTAGGGAAAAATGCTTTTTAGGCTACTCACAGTCTGTACAATTCATATACTCAACTTTGGCAAGGCTGCTGATGTCATCCACCTAGAAATACACCTCGCGGACTGCTTTAACGCAGTAATCTCAGTAGCTCGTTCAGTAACTGTGTAATGCTGTAGTGTCTTAAAGTAGTTAGATAGGTGTTCTATTCTGAGGCACAGCAGGTGTGTGTGTGTGTTTGTCAGTAATATCCTATGTGTTGGTGGCTGTGAGTGTCTAGCCGCTGGATGTGTTGGGGAGCGTGTTCTGTAGTTTCCTATATAGTGGCCATATATGTCACAATCAGCCAAGTGACTGGGTTGGTGAGACATGCCCATACATTTGGCAATAGGCCTGGTGAGTAATGTCAGCAACCCTATTATTACCCAGACTACAGTCTGAACCCATGTGTCGGACAGACAGACACTTGCCTTGGGATTAACACCAGTACATAATACAGGAGCTGCTGGTGTTTACCTTTTCATTCTTTTCTAATGCTTTGGTGTCACGAGGTTTGTTCTTGGGATATATAATCTATATCTATGTATGTATATATCTATATATATCTATATCTATGTATGTGTGTGTATATATATATATATATATATATATATATATATATATATATATATATATATATATATCTATAGACATTAACACACATACATCTACGTAATTGAATACATGTGCTATACTGTTGAATGCGTACATTTCCGTTATCGGGGCAACATTATTAATGCAATCATTCAGGTGTAATGCAGCTCATTAACATGCCTGTTGAGCACGTCAGTATAAAATGCTTGTGTTAATAATTAAATGTTTAACCAAGTGACTAGTGTAATTTTACACACATCGGCCTGACAGACGTGTTAAGGTACTGCATTACAGCGGAGCGATCAATTTAAAGTGTTGCCCTGGTAA
>NC_056731.1:1297859808-1297894808 GCF_019279795.1 Protopterus annectens
CCAAAATCCACATACACACCCTCCATCCCTTCTCTGGTTGTTAGCCCATGGCACAGACAGCGGCGGTACACATCGCCTACTCTACATATCTCTGGTACCATTATGATTTTGAGGCCAACCCTAGCATATTTGGTCTTCACCATGCTGTACTTCACACACATAGGTACACTCAAATACTTATCTCTCATGACATGGTAGGTTGACCCAGCTTATACCCATTCATTTTTGGGCTGTCCAGACAACAATGATTCGGACCGCGAATGGGCAGTTATTAAGCGAATGCTCTGACTATTGGGCTAGGCTTAGCAAAGGGCCACGGCATGCATACACACTGCGTTTCGGTTCCACTTGGCATAAAAATCAACACTACAATGAAATATGGATACGGGGTTTTAAATGTAATTTTTCGAGGGACAGGGGCTCAACATTCAGCTACGTGCTTGAGTGTTTACTCCTGTGATTTTATTTTGATGTTCATGGAACTTTCTTGTATGCTTTGCATACATTTCAGTATCCATGGACACTGACAGGAGTGATTACTATTAGAGGCAGGCTGTACTAGTCAGCATTTTAGGTTGCGTGACTGTAGCCAACATGTTCACGCCTCCGTACAGCACTTAAACACACCCCCTGCACTTGCGCACATTTCCTGTGCACGTGGATGGTGCAGCAGCGTGCCTTCATTAATATGCATATGGTGCTGCTGCACCATCTCTATGTTGCACGCTCGGTGCAAGGCTAACGCCGTCCTTGCGCTGAGCTTCATAAATCCCGGGGAAAGTGTCCATGTTTTTTTTATATACATTTGTATCTCTTTAAAAAGTGATCATTGTTTAATAAAAGATTTTTTTTCCATTCCAGACTTTTCTTTTCTGATTAAACATTGTTCTTCTGAAGCAAGTGGCATTAATTAACAGCAAAAATAAAAAATAGATAGACAAATAAATATAGAAATAAAAACATACATACATGCATGCATACATAAATAAACAAATAAATAAATATACATAGCACGGCTTCACATGTAACATACATAATTCCCTAACAGCATCACAGCTTAAAATTTCTACTCTTGTGCCCTGAAGCAGGGCTGCATAAGCCAGCATTCAAGCATTTATAAAATATTCATCATAAAAGCACATGGAAACCACGTTTAAAACACAAAGGAAAATATGCAGTAATATATCCTAGACCTCTATGGTACTCGGGTATTAACAACAAAATACCAGCACAGGCAGAACTAGTGGCAAATGTGCTGCTAGGCAAACAGGCACGAATGCTTAGTTAAAGTAGTAACAATCCATATAGTCTAAGCCCACATATTTTGAAGTGAGGGGAATGTAATAAAGGATAGCAGTGCATAAAATGGATTTCAAGTGCCCTCTAAAAAACACAAGAATCCATTGCAACTCAACAATAATTAAGAATAATTAGTTGCATCATTTATAAGATTCAAATTTAAACTGATAAATTTGGGTCCAGTTGATCTGATCAATGCCGGACTTACACTGAACACATCAGCCTCTGTGCTCCCCATCTGACTAAAGCTATATGAACAATGTACAACATAAACAAATAAAAAGAAACATATACATAGGTAGATAGATAGATAGATAGATTGATGACAGGCATGCATAGATGTAACTATTCTACCTATTTAGCGCTCTCTCTACACACACACACACACACACACACACACACACACACACACACACACACACACACACACATATATGTGTGTGTGTGTGTGTGTGTGTGTGTGTGTGTGTTTATATATATATATATATATATATATATATATATATATCTATATCTATATATATATATATATATATATATATATATATATATATATATGTGTGTGTGTGTGTGTGTGTGTGTGTGTGTGTGTGTGTGTGTGTGCACCTCTTAAGCATTACATACGTTCTGTGGTTTGCAAGTGGGACTGTGGCCCCTTATAAAATTTGACCCTCACATGTATGTATGTATGTAGTTATTATTTGTTTAAGGGGTAAGCAGTCAGGACCAAAGACCCTATGCGGCAATGACCCTGGCATAAAGGCCAAGTAACATTGTCCATAAGCGCATATTACTTGGAAATTAGAAATATTTAGAGTGTATTACGTCATTAGACATTTGAAGCTTATTCAGAAGCTATGTTTTAAGATATTCAGATATGTTCATTATATGCATTTACTAAGCATAGTGCAAATAAAACATGAAATTATGTTAAAGCATTGTCCTTCTTAAATTAAATAGGTACATTTCAACAACTGACACCTAGCACCATGTTTAAACAATGGATCAAGAAGGGCATGGTTAGGAACAAGGGCAGTGATACGTTATACATTGGGGGCTGTTCTTAGCCATTGTCCCTAATGTATTTGCATTCAGTTTTACTCATGCATATCAGGACCAAATGGTGCTATAGTGATACATGTACCAACATGTTCATAAGGGACAAGTACATAATGTAGTTGTACCTGTACTTATAATATTGTGTCAGATTGCTGCATTACACATTCACATGGTTGTATAAGCCAAACTTCAGGCATCTACAGAACGTGATCTTTTGAAACCTGACCAAGAATCTTGTGACTTGATTTTAGGATGGAGCATAATCCACAAAGCTGTTCCAAGTCTAGAAAAGATGCATTCTCCATTTGCTGTTTTGAAAGGGGAAGCATACCTTTCAACCTCTGACCTATGAAATCTGGACAAAGCCATGAATAAAAGTGGGAAAAAAGCTCAAAAATAGGGAAGGTTTTATGCACTTACAAACTTAGAAAGCTGATAGAATATAGCAATAACCCACGCCTGGGTGTGGGTAATGCTGGATTTACCCACGGTTGATGTGGTTTGGTCATGAGGGCGAAGCCCGAGTGGCCAAACCAAGCCAAACATGGGTAAATCCAGCATTACCCACACCCAGAAGTGGGTTATTGCTATTATACAATGACATTATTTAAGAAAAAAATAATTACTTTTCTTAAATAATGGCATTGTATAATCTCTCCTTGCTGCCCTTCCGCAGCTGTTTGGTATTCTGTGGCAGTTTTAATGTACTGCGCATGCGTATGCCTACGCAGTACATCAGAGCTGTGGGCAAAAGCAATGGAGAAAGCAAGATCTCCGTTGCTTTTTACAAACTGTTTCGCTATGTTAAATGAGTTTAACATAGCGAGACAGCTTTAAAAAAGCAACGGAGAATCTCCGTTGCTTTTTTTTTAAAGCTGTCCCGTTATGTTAAACCCATTTAACATAGCGAGACAGTTTTAAAAAAAGCAACGGAGAAAGCAAGATCTCCGTTACTTTTTACAAACTGTCTCGCTATGTTAAAGGAGTTTAACGTAGCGAGACAGCTTTAAAAAAGCAACGGATAATCTCCGTTGCTTTTTTTAAAGTTGTCTCGCTACGTTAAACTCGTTTAACATAGTGAGACAGTGTGAAGCAACGGAGATCTTGCGTTCTCCGATGCTGTAAAAAAGAGTTATAGTAACGGAAAAAGTCCGGGCGACCGGACCTTTTTCCATTACTATAACTCTAATTTACAACATGCACGCTGACCAATCAGCGTGCATGTTTTTGAATATTAATGGGGGGATGTTGTATAATAACAGGTTTTGCATTAGCATGTATTTTCTGAAAGGTATGCAGTCTGAAACTCAAATGTCTATCATTATTTTCTAACTTCAATCTTTAATGAATTGCCACTAATTTGCCAGAAAACCACAATTTTATGAAAAACAGACCAAAAATATGAGGCTAAAATCTGGACATTCTGTGAAAATCTGTACAGTTGAGAGGTAAGAGGGGAAGGCTAGGTAATATGGTATTACCTTTGCTACTTCTCTGTGAATATGCTTTTTGTCTAATGGCTAGCTTTCTTTTTAGTGAGGGAAAAGCAGATAATATATGGATTTTTGTGTTACTGGAAGCCAGTTTATAGCCTGATGTAGGTTGCAGTGATAAACTTTGGAATCTACTAGTAAAGCAAATCTGGCAATTTTATTTCCAGTAATTTGTAACCTTTGAGTATTATAGGCAGAATGGTGGAAGTAAAATGGTAAACTGTATTCTAGTTTAAGAAGAAAAATATTCTTGGATATGGATTTGCAAACAATAGGGGATAGTAGATGGGAGATTCTGCAAAAAAACTTCAGCTATGAGAGAACTTTATTAATAATGTTACAAGTTTGACTGGTGAAGCTTAGAGAATGATTGAAGATCAAACCTAAGTATTTGTACTCAGTTATATGTGGAACAGCATTTCCTTAGGTATCCACAGATGAGGAGCTTTTTGACTGGTGGAGAAAACCACTGCTTTGTTGTGTGCAGTTAATTAGTTGCTTATTTTATTCTGCATGCTGGAAGCATTTTAAGGAGGACTGCTGAAGTGTAGGCTGCAGAACATCTTTCATCTCATCCCTCATCCCTGTACTACCTTCACAATTACAGCAACTCAGAAGAAAGAGAAGCACACTATTTCACTTTTATTTGTAAGTTTGTGAGTATGTATATTAGAGTGTGATCATGTGTGTGTGTGTGTGTGTGTGTGTGTGTGTGTGTGTGTGTGTGTGTGTGCCTGTGTGTGTGCATGTGTGTGTGTGCCTGTGTGTCTATGTGCGTGTGTGTGTCTATGTGCGTGTGTGTGTGTGTGTGTGTGTGTGTGTGTGTGTGTGTGTGTGTGTGTGTGTGTGTGTGTGTGTGTGTGTGTCGGGGAGAAAGGCTGAATATCATAGATTCATAGGTTCAACAGGACAATACTAGGCTATTGGCACGGAGGCCCTTATAAATCTAGCCAAGAATTTCTTCCATATTCCCACAAAGTCAGCACCTGTTTCTCCTGTCCAGCAGGGACACACAGGTGGGATCCCAGCAGTATATTTTCTGTTTTCCATCCAGTCATCTAGGTTCCTCTTAAAGACGGCTAGTGAGGCCCTCTGCTTGACTTGAAGAGGAGTCTATTCCACAGAGAGGGGAGTCTTTGGGACACAAATCTATCCTGCCAACAAGTTCTATTAATGTCACAGACCAGGTTGAGGCCTTGTGTGCAGGTTGTGTGAGTGGAGTTTGACTTACGAATATGCAGCAATTCAATCAAGACTGAGTCTGAGACAGCCTTGTATGCCAGACACAAGTCACTTCTGAGCAGTATATATGAGACTGAGTAGAGGGACAGGGCTTTTAGCCTAACTGTATAGGATATCTACTTGGGACCCTGTATTTTCCTGCTCAGGGTTTCAAACACTCTGTGGTTTCTCCAACTGCTGCATGTGCTTGGCAAGGTACATGCCAATGGGGGCTTGGTACTCGATAATAGGTCTGATAAGGGAGTAGTACAGGGATGTTATGACCTCCATGTTTCTGGATGAAATACCCTTACTTATGAGGTGGGCCATGTAGAAAGCCTTCTGTTCAATGGAGGTAACGTGGTAGTCAAAAGTCATGCTGCTATCAACCTGGTTTCCCAAGTCCCTCACAACTGACTGCATTAGTATGTTGTTATTAATGTGATAATTAGTGGGAATGCCATTTTCCCCAACGGGGATAATGACACATTTCCTGGTATTCAGTTTGAGGCCATGCTTCTAGCATCAGTCATTAGTTTGGGCAAGGCCTCTTGGAGGATGTTCACATAGCTAGGGGACTTTATGACAGTGCCCAGCTTGCAGTCATCTGCAAACTTGGTCAGCCACAGACCACTGGTTTTGACTTGCACCTCAGAAAAGTATATCTCAAACAGTAGAGGCCCCAAGACCAATTCTTGGGGTGCGCTGCTTATTGCAGGTCAACTACTAGAGGTGGCTTCCCCTATTTTGACTGAGTGGGTTCTATCAGTGATTAGGTTAGTTACCCATCTAGTAACATACGGGTTGATGCCTAACTGGGAGAGTTTATCCATTATGGCTGAGGTGATAATAGTGTTGAAGTCTTTGGCTAGGTCAAGGTAGGTGGTGTGCACTGTCTTCTCCTCATCCATGGCTTTGGTGACTCTTTTGAAGAAGGCGACTAAGTTTAACATACATGATCTCCCTTTGACAAAACCAAACTGTGTGGGATCAAGTGTCCTTATTTATATGTTCTATAATGCGTTCCCTGGCCTTGCAGATCAGGCTAGTTAGGCTGATGGGCCTATAGTTGCCTGGGTCAGTGGATGCTCCACCTTTATGCAGAGAGATAACAGTGGCTGTCCTCCATTCTGCTGGGATGAAGCCAGTGCACAGGCTTTAGTTGAACAGGATGCCTAGCTGTGTTGAGAGCTCTTGCCTGAGTACATGTAGGACACAGCCAGGGAAGTTGCCGGGTCCCATGGAGGCTGTATTTTTTGCCTTTGAGAAGGCATTAATGACCTGCTCTCTGGTGTTGAGTGGAGGGGGCCAGGTACTGGGGATGTCCTGGTCTACTGATGGGGGGACAGAGGGGTGAAGTTTTCACTGAACTTGTCTGCCAGCAGGTTGGCTATATCTATGGTTTTTGTGTCTGTTGTATTCTTGACCACAAATTCAGAGCAGATTTGGGAGTTACCTTTGAGACTGTGGATGTATGCAAAGAAGGCCTTGTGATTGTCCTTAGTAGGTGTGGCCAATTTGGACTCGAAGATAGCCTTAGAGGATTTCATCAGTAACCTTATTTGCTTGTTCAAGCAAAGGAGAGATTGCTTCTAACTTGGCACCTGCTCCTTCTTGGTCCTGAACAGCATTTATTTCCTTTTATTATAGAGTTTGTTTATTGCTGCTGTCCACCAGACAGGTTTTCTCTACCTTGAGGAAGATGATTTGGTCCTATCAAGTATTGCTCCATCCATGCAGCTATATAGGTGCTCATATAGTCTTTTGAGGGTGTATATTATATGCTCAAAGGTTTAAAACTTTGACTGTCATATGATCAACACCATATGAATGAAGTTTCAAAACTTCAAACACATAATAAAAAAAACAAAAAAACTTACCTGAATGCTCCAGGCAAGGGAGCAAGCCCCCATGCACCCCCCACACCCCCTACTACTTAAATATATCAACTCCAAGATCGCACCACATTGACGTAAAGGGAAATATTCCCTACAGTGATCTCCGTTGAAACTTGCGAGCTTTCAAAAGTTTGCTCATATGGTGTTGACCATATGCGGCTCGACGTTTGAATGTTTGAGATTTCTAATGGAACCCATTTTTTAGTGCAGGCTTTGGCATCAGTGCTTGTTCCAACTGAAGGGATGGTGGTTGTGAAGCTGCTTATACCTGTTCTCAGGAAGATGTTGTCAACTTTGGAAAAGTTTTTTTGTACTACCCTGGCAAGGGGGGGTTCAGGGAAGATGGTGACTTCACAAGTGATTGCATTATGGTCGAATCTTACCAAGGAGGATGACACTGTAGGGGTGCTACAATGACTACTCATGATGGTTAGTACCGGGTCCAGGATATTTTCATCTCTTATGGGGTTGTCGACCAGCTCATCCAATGCACTGGCATTGATGAAGTTGAGGAATCTCTGGGCATTCGTGTTTGAGATAGAATAGGTCTTCCATTCTATGGTTGGGTAGTTAAAGTTGCCCAGAATCAGGGTAGAGGGTTGAATCTTGATGGATTCAAGTAAGTCCAGATAGGTGGAGTGGGCCTCCTTAGTCATGTATGGGGTTCTGTAGCTAGCTATGATTTGAAAAGGTGTTTTGTCAACAGTTAACTGCACCTGGAGTGTCTCCTGTGTGTCATACTGTTTGACCAGTCTGGTGGTGTGTATTTATTTGATAAACATTGAAACTTCACCTCCTTTGGCTTTGTAGCTCTCCATTTGGGGTCTGCAAATATGGTAGGACAAGTAACCTGGTAAGGTAGGGGTAGTCTCCACAGCTTTGAACCAGGTTTCAATGATTGCACAAATTTCAGCATCTTCCAGGGTGAGGAATGCTTGCAATGGTTTCATGTTAAGTCTCCTAACGTTTAGCAGCATGATCTTTAAATTTCATTTAGAATAATTGTTCATGTTGTTAATTTTGTCCTCAAACTTTGCCTAAAAAGACACCAAGGTGCAGCAAAAGCCTTTGCCAGAAGCCTGAAGCCCAGGCGAGACAGATGAAGTTCATCTCTGATAAAACATTGTGGTCTGTTAATCATGTCCTCCCAGGCTGCCAGGTACAGGATCCCCTTGGAATGACACCAGAAACTAAGCCAATTGTTAAACTCAATAATTTCTGTTTGCATTGAGGCATCATTCTGGGTGACATTAGGATGTTGCTTAAGGCTAGGGACATATCTGCCTGGGACACATATTCAGTGAGCTCAATCATGTCTCTCTTCATATAGTCCAGAGAGGTATGTCTCAAGTAATTCAGACCAGTATGGACTATGACAGAGTCATAACAGTACCTGTTGTTGAGAGACTTTAGTGCATGAGTGATATGGCAGATTCTAGCACCTAACAAGCAACTTACCATTACTTTCACCTTGTCTAGCCTGGTGAGGGATACATCTGTGTGTCTCATGATAGAGTTCACTATGACTAGTGTGTTGGGTTTTTGGCTGGGCCTTAGAGGCTGTGAGACAATACATGTGTACTATGTGTGGTGCTTGGTGTGGTGGGTTGTGATGTGTGTGTGTGTGCTTTTGCCTCAGAGGTCTCTTTTGCTTATATATGTTTTTGTTGAGAACCTCCATATATGTAGGAATGTACTGTACAGGTGTGGGTGGTGTGAGAGGTGTAGTGTTTGTGGTGATTGTGTCGACAACCTTCTCAGTGCCAGATGTACTGGCTTGTGATTGAGCCAGCAAGGATTCTAGGTTCTTAATGTAATTTCATTTCTCACATAGTACTCTGCTGTAGGTGTAGCCTGTGATTGGCTACCTACGGTGCATTCCATCTGCCAAGTACATCATTACGGACTGTTAATGGTCCTAGTTTAAGAGAAACAAGTGTCATCAGTAATTAATACACCATTGGCTTTCTCAGCCACTTTTTTTTTTTTGCACAGCCTTCCTCCCTCAGCACTGTGGAGTGCCACACAAACATGCATTGCAAAGCTAAACAATTCTCAGCGGTCACTGCACACACCCCTATGAAAGATCACTCTCAGCACAGTGGCACACCCTGCAAACACATGGAAACATGCTGAAACACATGCCCCAAAGGTAAACAAAACTTAGCAGAAACTGTACACAAACCCCTGCTCAGCAGGGCGCCATGCTGCACAAACAGGTGCCGTTTAGCTTCAGTGAGCCTACAAGTCTTCAGACACCCCCCCCCCTTGATGTCAACCTTGTTCTGTGCCTACACAGATGGGATCTGTGGATACGGATTCAGTAACCCCAACTAATTTGCATAGGGATCCGTGCACACAACCTGGAAACTACACTGTTCCAGGCTCTGCCTTGCTAGCAACAGCACCATTCCACCATTGTAGATATTCCATGAAGTGACCTATAATACATTACTGTCACATACTAATAACTTTGTTTTTTACACTCTTTTTTATTTATTTATTTTTTTCATAAAAGCATGTGTGAGCACTGTGGCGTGCCACACAAACATACCCACATCATTAAAAAAAATAAAATTATTTTAAATTCTTTCCCATATAGTGTTGGACACACATGGGATAATTGTGCACATATCTATGTCTGCTATGCTATTTCTGTCCATTAAACTACACTTTTGCAGCCCCTGTGGTCTGTTTAAAATCCTGTATATGGAATTTTTCCATGTACACTATGGACATTAAAACAGGGTCTGCAGGACTGCCTATCTGCTTTCTGGATCACTCTACCTCCCTCATTTTCATCCAGTTCACCTGCTTATGAGGTAATTTGTATGCCATGGATACTTCCGTGTTGGCGTGTGCATGCTCGCCGTCCAGCTCTGTTTACTGGATTGCAAACCTGCTTACTTTCATGTAAGCAGTGTGCCATGATGCCTACATGGAAAAAAAGTCCAAGCAGGCTTTTTTAAATTCCCCCAATGACTAATGAGTGTTATTTTGCATTTGCATTTCCTAGCATTTACCTACCTATAGAAGGAAAGAATAAGTTTAGCTAGATTGTTCTTCTGTCTCCCCTTCAGCTCTGACATCCCACTTAACCTTTTAACCACACTTCACATGCCTGCTTGAATGCTGCTGTGAAATTCCACTTCATTACACAATCCAGAAATACATTCTATGGGTTCACAACTATCTCTCTGAAAAAATATCTTCAGAGATCTAGGGAGTAGCTACTGCTCACAGTCTGCTGCTTGTACCCCACCATTCTTCCTCTGTTTCTCCTGTTCAGAATGACCACTGCAAGTCTCCCTAACATGATCTTGGGCACTTTCATCATGCCCTCATGTCCACCTTCCTTTACTGATATAAGGTGAAAGGAGTTCTAGGTCCTCTAACTTTTGGTAATATTCCTTCCTGTCTGGTCCAAGGATCTTTCAGGTAACTTTCCATTGGATCCCTTCAAGCAGCATGATGATTCTTCCTCAGGTGGCATCCAGAAATATATGAGGTATTCAAGGTGGGCTTTGACCAAAGTCCAAGAAGTGTTTAAGCATTATGTCATTTTAGCTTTGAGCATGACTCTGAAAATATTGCTGATTAGTGATAAGAAGGGTGTACAAGTACTGTACCCTTTCCAGAAACCATGTTGTTTACTGATAAATGGTCTTTTCTTCCATATGCCTTTTGATCTGCATTCCCACTGTTTCTATATGAAAAAGAGATGATATTGGTATGCTGTAGTCAACCCTGTCTTTGGGGCATGATTTAGTTTAGGAAATAGTATAAGGTATGCTATTTTCGAAAGTTCTGGTGAAGCACCAGATATTTTCTTGGGAAGTTTATACGATTCACTATCTCTATAAAAATACATTGATGTGGTATTAATAGCATAAGCAATCACCTCAATCCTAGACATTTCTAGGAATTCCCACTTACTTGCCAGTTTACTTTTGACATGGTTACAACATCGAACTGGAAACTGTTCAAGAAAACAATGACCTCTGCTTGAATTCCATTTTTTGCACATGTTCCTGAAGTGCTGAACTGCAGATTGAAAAAGTAATGAAAGTACTCCAAAAATTTCCACTTCATAATTTCAATTTGTATTCAATGAAAAGTCATGATACTCATTATTCTTGACTGCTAGATGGTTAATCACTTTCTAAAATCCTTCTGGATTTCCTTGCAATGTTTTTTTTTTCTTTTTTTTTGCTCAAATGTTTTTTATTAATTTTTCAAATAATTCCATTGTATAATAATCTCAATATATTTTCTGATAAATAGAACAGTATTATTAACTATATACAATATTTACAATTGGCCTGAAAATTAATTATTATATTGATCAGATTAGTCAGAGTAACATCATATTAATGAGAGATAATTTGTTCCTTTTTCCTTTCATCCTCATTAAGAGTCTAAGTTCAAGTTTAGTGTCTCAATAAGTGATAGTATTTTTTCCCATGGATTCTTGTTCCATCGTCTTGGTGCTATTCTTAGTTCTTTTACTCTGGTTTCCAACAATGCAGATTCCTTTAATATTGACAAACATTCTTTAAATGATGGTTCCAGATTTGACTTCCATTTTCTAGTAATACATTTTCTTGCATTTGCTAATATGTTCCATAGTAAATAAAGATTGCTGTTATTTAATTCTAAATTCTCATTAACATTTAACAAAGCTAGAGATTTACTACAAATGTATCTGAAAATATGGCATGTATAAAATTGCTGACATCTTCCCAAAATGTTTTAACTTTAATACAGTCATGAAATACATGTATCCAATCTGCTTTACAACTTTGCAAGCATCTCCAAAATGTAACATTATTAAAGGTATTACATTTTTTAATCTATTTGGAGTAAAAAAAAAGATCTATGCAGGAATTTCCATGTGTAAATTCTCCAAAATTGCATGTTGGATGTCAATTTAATAGAATTTAGTATTTTGGTTTTATTTTCCAGAGATAAATTTATTGAATGACCTTTTGATATACGATTCTAAAATTTTTGATTGATTTTATCTCTATAATTTATTAAAATTTTATATAATTTTGATGTCAAATTTTCCCAATTTTGATTATTATATACTAATTCATATAAATGAGTTATAAGTGTAGGTCTATCTCTAAAAGAAGAATTGTTAATTATTCTGCATAGATCTTGCGAATATAGTAAAATACTTTGTAATAAAACCCAGTCTGATGTAGAAAGATTATATGTTTTTATTATATGTTGACTATCCATAACCTTATGTTCATTAATGCATTGTTGCCAGCAAATTAATTGTTTATTTTCCCAAGTAATGAAAACTGTTCTACGCATTTTGTTTTGAAAATTTCTTGTTACATTGAAAGGATATAAAAGTTCTAGCCATAACTTTATATCTGTATTAGAAGTTACAAATCTTCTAAATGAATTATACATGTCATTTAAATATTTTAGATTAGTAGGTTTTGTTAGATTATATTGAAGGCTAGTACATATGATATGTCATGGTTTATTAATATGATTATCTATCACTAAATTCTTTAGAATGGTATTTTCATTTGAATAAATAACTGTGTGAAGAGATTTCCAGTTGGAAGAACAGCACGGATCTATCCAATTTATAATTATTTTAAAAATGGAGGCTCAAATATAAGTTTCAAGATCTGGGAAATTGATTCCACCTAGTTTCCAAGGTCTAATGTGGTGTGTAAAAGCTATTCTGTTTTTATTAGGATTCCATAGAAATCTTAATAATAATGTATTTATTTCTTTTAAAAAAATATTTGTCTGGTATTACTGGAATGGCTTGTGCTATATATAGGATTTTTGGGAGTAATATCATTTTTATTACTTGCAATCTATCTTCAAATGTTATATATATTTTATTCCATTTTATTATATTTGACTTTATTGTGTCTATGATTTTCCTATAATTTATATTTAAATTTTTTTCTAATGTTGTACTTTATGTTATACCTAGATAGTTTAAAGTGAGAGTTTGTTTACCAATTATATGATTATCATCTATTTGAAAATCATTTTTTTATTCAATGTTTTTTTTTCTTCTTTTGCGAACATCTTGCTGGCAAACATTCCTTTGTTTCTTGAAATATATGATATGTTTCATATTTTTGACAAAACATGAACGTAGCCTGAGATTCATAAATGCTTACATGTGCTGAACCTCTCTGCAAGATGTATAGCCATGGACAGGTTGTTTTTGACTTAACAAACAGCAGTACAAGTCACAGCTGGATGCAAAACAAGTGTTAGGTGCTGAATGTACTAATAAATGAAAACATAGCAGAAGTACATGCTATTGAAGCAAATAATCTTGACAAAGTCATTTAAAAATCTATAAAACAAGTGCTTGCATGTCACACTTGCTTTAGCTCTGAATTCCAAGACATCGTATACAGCCACAAGGAAACTTTGAAAAATAATATGGGTTGTTGCATTCATTATAAATCTGTATGTGCAATATGTTCTAATACAAGGTGCTGCTGCTTCAAGAACCTGGCCTAAAATGAGTAGGGTGTTCAGACCACATTTGAGCTAATCTGGACTACGTGAAATAAAAATACTGTAACCCTACAGCAGGAACAAGGATGCTATAGAACAAATAGTGGACTTTTGCCAACCTCACATGAGGGGCCATATGAATTATGGAGAACCCATCCGAGTGGAAACTAAGGTACGTGCAGCATTATGAATTCTAGCTACAGAGAGATTTTAGAGACCCACAGGAGACAGTGTGGGTGTCACAAGCCTCTGTTTTAAGAAAAATCCGCCAGTTTCTCAATGCAATAGCACAGCATGGAAGGATTCTGTGTACCCCAGAGGAGAGGGCTATGACCATGTAAAATGTCTATGCTCTAGCACATTTTCATGAGGTTCTGTTGGCCATAGACTGCACTCACATTAAAATAAAAGCTGCACCTGCTGAACAGGGAATGAGGTACATAAAGAGAAAAAGCTATCATTCCATCAACTGTCAATTGGTCTGTAATGCAGATGGTATTACTTATAATGTGTATGCAGGTCAGACTGGGAGTTCTACAACTCCCACATATGGCACACCTGTGACATGTGTGCACTATGTGATATGCCACTGGCTAAGAGGCAGCAAATAGCACATACACTCACCACTTAGTTGAACAAGAAAAGGAAGCACATACAAACAGTAAGAGTGATGTATGCACAATTGCCAGCCTTTACTTACTCACGTACTGGCTGGATATTATGACCATGAGACATAGGCAACCCCACACTACAACATTCGCAGTAGCAATAACAAAGGTGAGTAATGAACCTGTAATGAACAGAAAAATACTTACCTTATTTTTATATATACTGCACTTCAGTAAAAGAAAACTATTGATCAGCTATACAGGAATGTCATCAGTTACTTATATGAGTGATATCTGCAACATATACAGAACAAACCAATTATAGGAGCTCTGTGCTGGGTTTCATGCAAATAAGCAGTATACACATTTAACCACATCTGAATTTGATGGAATACAGAATAGACACATGTTATGATCATGTTTCAGGTTTCAGTTATGTAACACTTATATGTATGCTACAGCTGTATTATGAAACGCATGAGAAATCAAGCATGTTATTGCTGGTGGAACCATGGCTTATAGAAGCAATTTTGAATGCAGGACATTTACTGAATGACACAGAAGGAGTGGGAAAAGGTGGACAATTGGTGATAGGAATACACATCTAGACATACTAAGAGATTATTTGTTTCATTTCTGCACATATTGGTGTTGTGCTACTGTTAGCTTTATCATAATAATTATTCATGCAAAATCTGTACACTAATATAGCAGCAGGATAATGGTGTGTTAAGGAAAGTTGTAGTCAACATTTACATCCACACAAGTCATACAAAACATTCAAAAGCAATTTGGCATACATCTGGATTCAAACCTTGAAAGAATTTCAAGAAAAATCTACAGACGTGTGTATTATCTAAACACACTATATAAGGACTCCTAACTCACAAATTTTCCATGTGATAGCAGTTTGCAAAAAAGCAGAATGCATGCATCAGTCCTCATTACCCTCATGACAACTGTACGCTATACATTCAACTGTTCAGCTAGTTCAAAAGTACATTAACCTGACTTTTCATAGCTAAGCACAGTAACGTGAAGGACAGAAGAATAATGTGGCTGAAGGCAAAATCTCACAGTATTTTGATATAAACTGTGTATTTCCATTTAGCCTCAGGTGAAGCTGGTGCTCAGCAACAGACATTGTACAAATGCAGAGGAGGAAAGCTAATGGCACAGAATGGAGAAGATATATAGACAGGGAGAGAGGGAAGCAGAGACCAAATGGCTTATGATAGAAGCTTGATAATGTTGGCTCATAACAATATGTAGTCAACAGATACATAAAACAGTGTACTAAAAGCAGTCAGTAACACTTAGCTAATGCATGGATTAGAACCCTTGAAAGTATGCAAAAGTGTGTTTATGGACCTGAACATTATCTCATCATGCCACAAAGAAAAGTTCTTTTCACGCACTTTAAATTATACAATTAAAGGACTGTAACTACTTACTGAAGCAAAATGAAAATAGAGATGGACAGAGGGAGAAAGGAATATCAGCAGTATTTTTTGTGGGACATGTTGGACCATCTGTACGGTGTGTTACTCTTACTTATTTCCTCATTATTAAGGTGTTTGCTATGTACAGTAAAATGGTGGCTTACTAAGTCTCCTTGATGGAGTTGGAATGTTTTTGATAGTGTTTTTTTTGCTGCACTCTTCAAATGGTATGTTAATGAAATGTTGTAAATGGAGAGAAATACAAATGTCTATATTTAACCATATGATAAGAATACAAAATGTCATGAAATAAGAATTTGATCTACAGCTGTACCTGAACTCACAACATTATACAAGAACATCAGTCTACAGGCAGAGGAATTATGTCAAAATGCCATACAGGAGTTTCTAGTTCATTACATCCAGTAGACTAAGAACTGTTACAGTAACTGTTTCACAGTGGTGCCTTTGGTCTGCCTTTACTCTGTATTGGCATTTTGAAGTGGATTTAAGCACATCTGTGCAAAAGTAGACAGATTACTGCAGCTAAAATTAAAATCTTTAGCCTTTGCCAAAGGAAGTTTGCCATATGAGCATGATGCCAGCCTCTGTACAAATTCTGAGGACAAAACTTGAAGGTTTTCCATGGGCCATTTCTGGCCATGTGTGTTGTATAAGATTCTATTTTTTGACCAGGCTAAACATAAAAAAAAGAATTTGATTGCACAGTAGTGGAAATGGGGATGACAAGCAAATGGTAGGACACAGGGGAAGAATACAGGAATTTGCAGGAGGGTGGTGGGAGAGCACAATAGCTATTCACTTCTTCATAACAGAAATGTAGAATTCTACACACAACTTTATAACTTTTGAGAGTCTCCACATCAGAGATAGTTGACAACAACAGAATAATCTTCTATAGCCAATTGGACCAAACCAAATTAATCAAAATGGCACAAATGTGACGGGTAGAGCTAAGTATCAGACATTATTTTTTTTTCTGGGACAGGTGGCTATTTTGTGTGTGTGTGTGTGTGTGTGTGTGTGTGTGTGTGTGTGTGTGTGTGTGTGTGTGTGTGTGTATGTGTGTGTGTGTGTGTGTGTGTGTGTGTGTGTGTGTGTGTGTGTGTGTGTGTGTGTGTGTGTGTGTGTGTGTGTGTGCATTTGTTTTTTGAGAGAGAGATAGGAATACTGAGGAAGGTGCTTTGAAATGTTAAGGTCAGGTAGGTAAGATATGGTAGGTATAAGTTGCAAATTTACAGGACATACAAGACAGACCAGGGTTGTGACGAGCACAAGAGGTTGAAGGAGACCATGACTGGAGATAGGTTTTGGACTTTGGATGTGCATAAATGTCCACCTTTAAACAGTAAGAATTGTGTCCCTAAACTCTGAACTGTCATCACTGCGTCCTGTGTCACATCCCTGGGCCAGTACCAGACATGGCTTCTTTTTTGAAGAACAATGCTGCACCTTTTCAACTCAGTCAGTTCAGGCACTGAGGCCCCTCTTTACAATGCTCTTCACCAGTCCTGTCAGCTCCTGTCAGGTGACAAAAATCACCTCCTTCACTACTACTGCTCCAAGAGGTTACCATTGCAATACCAGACAGGGCAGAGCTACTTGATACAGGTGGATAAAGTAGGGCAGGAGTTGTGGAGGCAATGCTGACATGTTGTGAAGCAAATATGATGGGTATCTGTGTTGTCTGTGGTGGTACTACAGCAGCCACCTGTGGAAGTATGGTGAGCCAAACCTCAGATGTCAGTCTGACTCCCTGTGATGATGGCCATTTTGATTTCAGAAGCAACGTGTTATAAAAAGATAAATAAATAAAAATAAAAGTTGAGATAAAGAATAGAGGGAGACAGAGAGAGAGAAAATTAGATCAATGGTGTGTACTTTATTTCAATACATTAAAAAGGGCAGTGCCATTTGGCCACATGTGATGGTCAGAATGTTGAGACATGTTCCAAAGTTAAACCCTGATATACTTTATGTTGTTGGTTATAATTATGGTTGTTTGGAGGAAATATGGTATGAATTGTGATATACTGTCATGTTGGGAGTTAGACACTGGTAATATTAACTGGTACTACTTGGGGATCAAAACCCAAAGGGAAACAACAGAATAAAAAATTAAACTCTGCTGATTAACTGTCACTGCCAGAGGAGATCTTAAGGTGGTAAATAGAGGTATACTAATTTAAGACTAGAAATAATGAATAAATGCCTGCATGCCTGTGACTTTACTTAAAAGTCTGTGCCTTTCACATAGAAATATAGTGTTTCAGTTTGTAAGTACATCTCGTATGCATGCAGTTGCATGGCCTAAGACATGGTGGGTTAGGCTACATATATATTTCATAACACATAC
This sequence comes from Protopterus annectens, assembly GCF_019279795.1. Lineage (NCBI taxonomy): Eukaryota > Metazoa > Chordata > Ceratodontiformes > Protopteridae > Protopterus > Protopterus annectens. Next base: position 1,297,877,719 of record NC_056731.1, read on the forward strand.
TGTCATGAACACATTTATCTGTGAGAACCAAATATTTTGAATAAAATAATGAACACATTAGAGCTATGCATGTACATTCTACATTAAATATAATCATTGTCATGTTGAACATAATTTACACATATTATATTGTGCTTCTATAGCAAGCAGTAATAATACATTTCTGGTAACAAACACAGTTATACTCATGTGCATTTGCTGTAATATACCTAATCAAACTGTTGTGGCAAATGACACTCTGACTCCCACTGTAAAAGCATCTGTGACCTGGTTTCAAACCCTGTATCAGGGGTCATCACTGCTTATGATCACTGCACTTCCACTTTGTGCCACTGGAAAAGTTGCTTGACAGATTGAATTTATTCAATGAGTACTATCCAGAATACTGATGGCTACAAACTAGCACCAGGCTTGTTTGCACGACAGAAAACAGGCTAAATTATTTTTCCCTTTGGTAGTGAACCACAACTGGGTGCTGCTAAGTGCAGCACAATACAAAAGTCATTAGAAAAAAATGACAGAGAAAAAAGCTGATAGTGAAACAAATTCAATCAGTAGGTATATCTAGCAATGACCAGAGCAAGAAGTGCATTCAAATGACACATTCATCCTTCTCACATCTCTTTGCAGCATCAGAAATTCAGTTTGTAGCACACATCATCAGACTTGTAGTTAACTCAAATACTGTGACAGTGAACAGACAACAGCTCACATGCCATTAGCAACTCTGATAATAGTTGAGTTTTACACACCACAGTGATCTAAAAATGTGTGTAATTATGTATTTAGACCCCCCTCTGTAAAATTATCAATTAACTGAATTCAAGCCCTGTATCACCCATCTTATTTCTCTAAAGTCATTTCAGTTATACTTTGTGTAACAGGGATAGTTAGCTGAAAGGTGGAATTTATTCATTAAGTGCTATCCAAATTGCTGACAGATGTGCCCTGGTACAAGGCATGTTTTCACTACGGAGGCAACCTAAATTAGAATTGTCACTTTTTTCTTTAGAAAGTTATTTGAATTTGCATGCTGCAGAGTAGACAGCAAATGTAAAAGGCAATACAAAAAAAAGGAAAAAATTGACAGAAAAAAGTTTTAAGGAAAACTTAATTCAAGCATAAGGTAAAACTAGCAATGTGCATATCAAGAAATGCATTATAATGACACTTTCTTCCTTCTCGCATCTCCTTGACACATCAGAACTTTAATTTATGGCTTGTTGGAACATGGGCTAAATTCTTGGCTGGCTTGTAAGGGCCTCAGGACTAATAGCCTAGTAACTTCCTATGATCCTATGAAAATAGAAGAAACATTATGAAACAAGTCATTAAATTATATAGTTCTGATATTTCCACAACTTGATTGCATTTCACCATGAACATATGCTCATTAAACTTTATTATGTTCACACAAAACCATCTCTTGATTAGAATCCCAGAACACCAGGGCATTCACAAGACACATTTCAGATTCTTACTATGTACCACACACATTATACTATGAAGAGAAAAAGAGGTTACAAATACTCAATACATGACATACCATTCATTGACATTATAGGTGAAACAGAGAAAAAATCCTGACCTTTGTCGTGTGTAATTTGCAGTTACATTTTTGGATGGCTATGATACTGGCAACAGGGAAGATAATTTTTCTTCATACAATATCAAATAAAAAATGAACACTGCACCTCTTTACTTCTCTTTATTTTGTGACCATCATTCTCATATCTATGCTTTTCTAACAAGACTGCTATGAGCATTGCATCAGAAACTGTTGTCAAAGACAATTCATATCAATGTTAGGAATGTTCCTCTTCTAAGTCACTTGATGGTAGTCACAAAATTTCTTGGTGCATCCCTTTTCCCTGACACACCATTTCTTGATAAGTCCCTTCTCCCTGACACGCCCTTATTAAAACTACAGATAGACTAATCATTCACACTTGTAAGCACTTAGCAGGTAACACTTCTCAATGCTCATCCTTGCAGAGGTAAGGCATGTGTATGCAATACTGTAGGTCCTTACACCATTCCTGGGATCCAGTAATCCCTACACTAAATATACACCATTCTGAGTGAACAGACAAGACAGGCATAACTCACTCCTTCTTCCTAATTTTAATTTTCCTACTGATTTTTTTTAAACTTTAAATATTGAGTAGGATTCATAACGGTTACAACAAAGTATAGACTACATGTAAACTTAGTTTAAGTCTTCTCAGTGAGTAGAAAGCACAAAAAATATGGTAGGATATTCTTGAATACAAATTTTGCACACTTGCACAACCATTAATGAATCTGGCCCCATGTTTACATTCCTTGCAGATAGTACAGATTTAGGCATTCATGAATGCTAATGAGTACACAACTCATGTGCATATTCACAGTGCTCACAGAGCTGAATCTGTGTTATATCAAAATAATTGTGTAGGTAAGGAAACATGTATCAAGGGAAGGGAGACTGTTTATACAGACAGCTGCATGTGGCTAATTGTTGCAAAAGATATTTCTAGTGTCATAACTAACTTGATGCAAAAGTAAGTTGCAATTTTTCACAAAATGTTGTATTTCAATCCTTATTGATTGATTGCTTGACTGTATTTCACAATACAACTATAGCTTAGTATATGCACTGTTTGTCCCTTGCTGGTTACATAGGCATGTATATCAATTATTTGGTACATTACAAATTCATGTGAAGAATGTAACATGACATTATGGAACATGTTCTATGCCCACCTGGTAAGTTATCACAGAAGAGTGTTGTATGACCTTCTAGCAAGTCCAGGGTTTGACATTTCTAGCTCATAAATGTATTAAGCCTGTGATATATAACTGACCAACCTCCACACAAGTAGACATTCAAGAACACTTTCAGAATTTGTACTGGAAAATTGTACATTACTTTGGTTAATGCTGCAATGTAATAGTAATGTTTTTCGGCTTTTCCTGGTTAGGGGTCGCCACAGCGGAACTCTGGTCCGCTAATGATTGGCAGTGGATTGTTATGGTGCTGAGTTGCCAGCTTGATGCCCAACCTTCAAAAAAGGCACACCCATTCATGCACGCACCTACCTGCATGTCTTTATATGTCACTCGACCATGGGGAGGAAATGCAGACTCCACACAGAAGGAGCTCCAGCCGAGAATCAAACACTGCAATGTACTACTCAGTTATATGGCTGTTGTCCTCCTTGCATGATCTGTACACTTGCTTTTCATCTCCTTTACTTTTTTGGGGGGTGCATTTTCTTTGGTGTATTAACATGGTATGAAGATAGGTAAAGGCTGCCAGCCTAGCCAGATAGAATTTTGTAGATAATTCTGTCATTTGTAAATATTAATGTAAGCCACAGGCTTGTTCTCTTAAATGTGAAAAGACTGTATTGGATGTTGAACTAAAAAAAATGTAACAACAGTGCATTCTGCTTTAAGAAAGCTGTTAAGTCAAGTATTGTGAAATTCTTTGATCTAAAACTCGGAGCCGAGATGTCTAGATGGAGGCATTCTGCCTATTGATTTGAGGCCAGAGATAATGGCTAGAATTTACATGTATAATTTCTTTTATTGCTCTGGCTTCCTGACCAGCTGCAAGATCAAAAGGGATATTAACCTCTGAGATTCTGTTAGCCTGGGAACTGGAAAGAAATTATGTTATCTAAAATAAATCAGTGGTACTGTGTTATCAATTTAAGGACAGAAAGAATGAGAGCATTTTAACATTTGTCTTGAGAATAACCAAATCACCAGCACTCTGCCTGTGTTCTATATGTAAGTTTATTTTAGAACTGTATTTTCTCTTAGATAGAGCTAGGAACTAGGAAGATTAGATTTGTTTTTTTCTGTATTAATTAAATATTTTTAAACCTGTTTTGTGTAGAGATAATTTAAACTGTAGAGTACACTGCATGTATATAGTGATACTGGCCAAGCCACTCCAAATAAGCCTTGACTGTTCAGTTGCACTTACCATTTGGATAATAATATTGCACAGTGTAATTGGATACCCTTTCATAAGGTCCTTTTGGTATCTGATAAATATTAGTGGTTGGTGGCAGTGTTTTCTACCATATAGTCTGGGTAAAAGGGGCAGAGCTGGAGAACCTGTGCCAGCCTTCCCCCAGGAGAGTCTGTGTGGTTGTATAAAACTCTTATCTCAAAGTGTGTGCGTGTCAGCTACTTGGGCAGGGACACGAAGCACTGGTTGGACAGAGAGGGTGTTGGAGGTTTTAGCTTGCCCACTAGGCTGAGATCTGGACCCTATAGCTGTGCTATTGGGGAGTCTTATTGGGGACCTGGAGAGAAAGGGGAAAAACAGCCCCAGACTGACTGTGATCTCTGTGTGCTCTTAAGGGAAATTGTACTTTACTGTGTGTGTACTTATTATCCTTTCCCCATATGGACACCCCTCACTGGTGTTAGTGGTGAGGACTGAGGCTCCTTAATTGCTGGGTCAGTGTACAGGAGTCACATATGAAACTTTCATTTTTAAATTATTTTGTAAATAAAGAATGCATACAATGACACATACATATTTGTTTTTTAGCAATCACTTCATTGTGTATTATACTTTTATTGTATTTTTCAACTTGTACAGGGTTATGGTGCCCAGAAAATCTGCACACTCTAAATTATCATACAGTGCTGCAGAGAATGAAGTTATAATATAGGCACTAAGTTGAAAAGGCTCCTTTCTCTTATAAAGACGGAGAGGTGAGAAGTACTTCTGTGACCATATCTGGAGGCAGATGTTCACCTATGTAAATGGTGTCAGAAGTATTATAGATACATACTAGAAAACTTGACATAAGACCAGGGTTATAATATCATAAACAATATGTGGGACATGTGAAACTGGCCAGAAGCTTATGGCTGGGGGGCTCCTAAAACACCACTGACTGAAACTGAGAAGTTCCTGTCGACTGTCACAGATAACCAGCACCTGAGCAGAAGATTCATGTAGAATCTTTGATGATGATACTTGTGTGTATGCTGCAGAACTTTCAACTAGGCAATACAATTTAATAATTCACTCACTTCTTTGCTGTTAGGCTTGCCCTCATGTATTTTCCCCCACCACCACCACCCTGTGCCAATGATGATGAATGTGGACTAGCCTTTGCACCTTTTGTAATGTAGTTTTGGTTCCATGTATGTGTGGGAAAGTAAAATACCTGATGCACATTATTGTGCACAGCTGGATATTGGAGACATCACAGCCATATCGTATTACCTGACAGTGCTATGCATAGGACTGATGTATCATCTTAGGGACATATAACTACTTGCATATAGGACTAAACAGTTACCTATTTTTTTTCATACAGGTTCCATACTTAACTTGGGAATCGGATGAGGACTGAAGAAGTTACATACTTAATATACTGTTTCCCTCTCTACCAGTTTTGCTGTACAATTTTCTGAGTCATGTAGTCAATACTAAGTCAAACAGGTAATAAAACCTCTTCTTCTTAGCAGAGATCTGGCAGCAGCCACAGCTGCAACTTTAATTAAAGCCTGTTGCACATAGAGCTTTCTAATAACAGCAACAATTGCTGACATGTTTTTCTTCCTATCTATAATTAATTTTAGCTGTAATCCAAAGAGTTTATATGATTGCTTATTTGGCTATCTAAGATTGATTAAATATCATATAATTTGGCTACTTCTTCTATCATAAGCATATTCTGCTTGCTTGCCTTTATTTTGCAGCTCTACACTAAATGTATAGCATTAAATGTGTGCCACAAACATGTGACTGGGTGTGTGGTGTGCTGTGTACATGATAGCTGCATTTAGTGCCTCTATTCATATACTAGTTAGGACTTACCAGACTCAAGCAACAAACAATCTTGGCAGGAGAAGAGGAAGTGCTACTGTCTGGACACGTGGGACAGATCAGATGACACTACAGGTGCTTCTTAAGAAAGTACAGTAATTAGAGGGGAAGAGGAAAACAGACTTCATGCAGACCACTCCAGTGTTCATCTACACCTAACAGAATCTCTCATTCAAAGTCACAATCACATTCCAACAGCACTGTCTGCAGGATCATCTTCAACTGGATCACAACATCAGACCAACTCACCATCCAACTCTCGTGAGAGCCCCTCTTCAAAATCACTTCCGCTATTACCTAGCCTATATTTAGGAAATGTGTATGACACATTTGACCTTGATCTCCATTGATTCAGGTGTGAAATTTATGTTACAATTCTACCTTCACAAACATAGGTCAGTCATTTGCTTAAAAGAGAAAAAATTATTAATTAAAAAAAGGAGAGGGCATAGGACACTTTACAACTGTATGCATCTCATCACAGTAATGGCATTGCATAAAACTTCAGAGGAATGTGGAAAGAAATCTGTTTGATATAACATAAGATTGCAGTCATTAACACCAATGCTCTATGCATTACTGGTCTTACAGCTGCAACTGCAACTTAAAAGTAGTAATACAGAAGTTTTCAAGGAAACACTAATAAGAAAATTAGAGATTAAAATGAGTATTCTTCCATGTAAACAAACACTGCTGAGACTTCACCCTCATCACGGCAGAAACGATAATATTTTTGGTTTCTGAAGGCAGAAAATATTGCGTTTGATAAAAATAATCTGATATGCATTACCTCAATAGACAAAATACTTTGAGAAACCATTGCATAATATAAAAAAATATATGTTTATTCATATACATGCAACTTATGTTAAATTCTGATTTAATAGTTTTTAATAATTATACCACTTGAGGACATTCAGTACATGCATTCTTAGTTATACCACCTCAGCAGAATTTGTTGTACAAAACAGTTAAAATATATTTTATTATTTATATGATGCCTTACCACATCATTGAACAGGAGTTAGTGAGCACTCAGGCATGACTTTTACAAACAGTAATTTGATTAACTGTTCTGAAATAATAAAAAAAAAAAATTACAGATTAGAAGGACTGTTAGATGAACATGACAGCAAATCATGCATCAGACATATCACTGCATGCACAAATCTGAATGCCATGGTCCAAAGTTGAAGACTAGATGCTGCCTCTTTACCAGTAAATCTGTATGCCATGTATGAGCCTGCCACATGGGGTCCCTTACTACAGCTGCCAATTGGTCATCATTGTTCACAGTTGAGATAGAACTAAGAGCTGCAGTGACAACATGGGTCACTTGTGCAGAATGAAACATACTGTAAACATACCACACACACTAGCTAAGTTATACTGAAGGGCACTCTGAGACTCATCCACACAACTAAAATGGCTTTTAGGAGGTCAAAGACCTCAATGGCGATATGGGTATGAGACAGAAATGTGTTATAGATCATTTCTGCAGCTCCACCTTGATTTCTCACTAGTGTCATGAGCCATGGGTCCAATGGATATCTGATATCACCAGAAAGACAAAGTAAAAGACAGAGAGAGAAAGGGACACACACACAAAACAAAGCAAGAGTGATTTAGTATTCATAAATACATTTTACCATAAATAACTACATAAATGAAATAGAAAAAGGAGAAAATAACTTACTAACAAGATGACCACTGGACATCTTATCATGCAGGAAGAGGTGGTAGAGTGAGCTAGTGGGCCAGATATGAAAATCATGTGTACTCTGAGGATGCTGGGCAGAGACATTAGTGATACTTCCCCAAAAATCACATACTACCCGGCAATTGAAGGAATGTCAGCCTTTCATATTTTAGACCAGTAAGGGCCCTAATTTCAACATGGGTGAAATCTATCACATCAAGCACTTCAGGGAAATGTGCCTCTCCATAAGATGCACACATAGTCCTGGGTCCATCTTGAAGTGACAACAGAAAATAGATGTAATTATCCACATGTGCCACAAATACATAAAGGAACTGACAGATTAACCTGGAGTCAGAAACCTGTAAGATACACAATTTGCCTCCAGTCTGTCTCTTGAACATCCCTGTGGCATGAATAGTGAAGATTATACATAACTGTATCTACAAGGATAGGAAGTCCATGCATTCTTTCAGTACCACTATGGGGGTCGTACATACTTACTAAAACCCTAAGAATATCCCTGTACACTCTAAACCTATCTTATATCTCCTATTTATCAAAGTTATAATGGTTATCCTCTACTTATAGCTCTGCTTTGATGGCCAGACAGAACGACTGCGTGCAAGCAGTTTTGGCTCAGACAAGACAAGGAACTCATGCCTGGAAATAGCATGACTACCAGCAAGTGATAGCATTTTCAAGGACTGCAAAGGTGATAGGATTGGTGAGATTTCTCTTTATTTAACATATTTGCAGATAGCACAGAAAAACAGGAAATTTCCCAATGAATCACAAATAGGCAACACAATGCTTTGCTAGCATATGCTGGGTTATATCATTACTCATTTTCATCTCATTATCAATTTATTTGCTTATACTCATTATTGGCCAACAAATGTGTGTCATGTGGCCTCAATGAATTGCAACTTAGCTGTGACTTAGCTGCACTCATTTGCGAACAACACAGAAAGCCTCAATGCATTCACATAAAGACTATGAATATCACCTCAAGATTCTATCAATCCATATATCAGCAGACCACAAGGCTTGCAACAAAATAATTATTTCACCAAAATCCCTACAATAAGATACTGTTATACATATCATGATTTTAAAAAGCTATAATTTTTCTTGGTTACACCTTCAGCATTCAAGTTTACTGGTTTTACTTATTTCTGTCATTTTGTCAAGAGTATAGAAAGCACTATGTATGCATTTCCAATTTTAATAGTTGTTTAAATTGAATGAGTGGTTTTCCTTACTGAAATCAACATAAGTATCTCATTCTTTTCTTTTATTCTTTCTCATTCATCTAATGAAATATATTTTCAGAGATTGCTGTTTTTAACTTCTTTGTATCATATAAAGATTTTAAATAGGTCTGTTAATTTAGCTGTTGGAGTTTTATTTCCATAAAATAATTGGCAAAGATATTCTAGTAGATTAAGGATATTATTATTATGTGGATATATTAATTCATAACTTTTCTCTTGAGCATGGATCCTGACTTCCTGAAATGAATTCCTGTCCTCTGGATCAAATTCAGTATGAAACTCTGAATCAATTTTAACTCCTCATCTTTCAGCAATTATATTACCATAAAAGATTATTTATCTTCCACTGAGACTTGTTTGAGGTATTGGAACACTCTACTAAACATTTAATCGAATTAAAGGGAATTAATATATTACACTAACTTCTTAGACCTAAATGATCCATCATCGTTTTATTTATTTTTTTTGTTCAAGTTGACACACACACATATATAGGTTTACTATCGGTATGTTGAACGTGCCTTGTGTGAAACTTACTTGTGAAGTATTCAGAATATAGAAAACCCTTTGGTAGACAGTCGCAATGTCAACCCTGGAAGACTGTAGACCAGGACAGTGCAGATCAGGAGATTTACCCTTTTCTGCACTGTAATGCGATTTCAGAGTTGGAATATATAAGTGGCTGGAGGTGTGGGGGTGCAGCCCCCCACAGGGGGGGTCTTGCCCCCTGCAAAAACATGACTGTCAATGCTGTGTAGTACAGATCTGGTCCATATGTACAGCTGTAAAGGGGACACCGGTTTGCAAAAGTCGAATTTGACTTTGCCTACATTAGTGTCCGAAATCAAACATCAAACATGTAAACCACATATTTGATAGGGTTACGTTCTGATGTTCAATGTTTTAATAGGAACATATATATATATATGTATATATATATATATATATATATATATATATCTATATATTTATATTGTTTAACTACATAGTGTCTTAGTGTCTTCAATATTTTTCTTTGAATCACTTGACAATTTCATCTTTTTAAAGTTAAAACTTTTATATGTGTATATACATATATATATATATATATATATATATATATATATATATATATATATACATATACATATATATATATATATATATATATATATATATATATATATATACATATATATATATATATATATATATATATATATATTGGAACACTTTATAATCTCGAAATTCTGAAATACCAAATTTCAGAATCCCAAGATCATAAAGCCGAAAGTTCTAAATGCCGAAACCTCAAAAACGTGAATTTCAAAATCCCGACATTTGGAGATGTTGAAGTAGCGCTTCTGGTGTTGCTGTGTTCAAATGGAAGTTCAGGTAAGTATGTATGTTTAAGGGTGTTGATTAGGGGCTTTAGTGTGTGTCAGTGTGTGTGTGTGTGTGTGTGTGTGTGTGTGTGTGTGTGTGTGTGTGTGTGTGTGTGTGTGTGTGTGTGTGCAAGGGAAATGTAGGTGTGTGGTGGTGTTTTTGTGTGTTTGAGTAGTGCAAACCTGGAGTTAGTATATTTAAGTAGGATGGTGCAGGGGGGCTTGCCCCCCTGCTTGTATGTAGTGTAGGTTTGTGTGTTTGTTTGTGGGGGGAAGGTGTGTGTTTGTGTATGTGTGTGGTGTCTGGTTTGTGTAGGTTTTGCAGTTTCAAAATTCGTGCTTTTGGGATTTCGGTATTTAGAGCTTTCGGCTTTATGGTCTTGAAATTCTGAGATTCGGTATTTCAGGGTTTTGGGATTATAAAGTGAATATATATATATATATAGCTTGGCTTTATAACTTGTATCTAACCAATGAACTATAACTTTAAGGGAAACAACATTAATACAGCTTTCCTTATCAGGTTGTTTGATTCTTCCCTTTTCCCAAGATTTTATATATTTCAATGCATTTTTTTTGCTAACATAGAGATATAAGGAATGTACTATTTAATGTGTTTTATTTGGAATGATAGCATTACTTGTATTATATAGAAGATTAAACTTATTTTATTCCAAAACTTGATTAGATTGGATATATCCACTAATATTCCCTGGAAGTTTCTAGAGCTCATTTCTTCACATGAAATTTTTAAAATAGTCCGTAAATAGTGTATATTTTGAATATTTTTCACCTAGCTTAATATTTGGAGAAATTATATAGTTTTGAGCTTTATTTAATGATGTATATTTAGATTTATTTTTATGAAATTATATACCAGAAGCTCTCATTCATTTCTATAAATATTTTTAAGGAATCACTTGTATCTACTGGAGCCCATATTATGTTGTCAAAAAGTAACATCAAATTGGAATTATTCTCTAAATTATTCCTTGGATGTTGCGGTTAGATCTGCCATTAATTGCTAGGACATCCATGGCTAGAGAAAATAATACTTTTGACATTTTGCATTCCTTTTTAGCACATTTCTTTAATTATGCTGAATCTGATACAAAGTTTGAGACTTTAGGTAAGCTTTATTGTCATGATTTTTTTTACTATAGTAATAAATTGATCTAATCACTGAAAGAAATTCTAGGACTTTAAATAAATAACCCCCATTAATTGAATAAAAAAAACTTTTCAATGTTTAAGCTAATAAAATGTTTTTACTTTATTTTACTTAATTCATCAGCAAGTGCCAACCTTCATTTTATATTACACTGGGTCTGTCTTTTAGTTACAAATTCTGTTGATCATTAATAATTATGAGGGGAATTACATAAAGATTTTGTAATCCATGTTTAATAAGGAAAGTTGTATAGATTTTGAGTACCACATGGTGTCTTTACTTTCTTTTAGAAATGGAATAATATTTTCATAATCGTGGAGCTCTCACATTGGTTTGAATTTCCAATAAAACCCTGTGGGGGGACTAAACCATTTGTTGATGTAAAAGTTGAGTTTGTGGATGATCCCATCTATAAACGGATCTTTGTTAATTTTATTTTGTCTTAGTAGACATTTCTCTGTGCGATATATTTTCGGTGAATATGTTTATTACTTTATTATCTTTTCTACATCTAGTTTCTCTTATGTGGTTAGGTTTATTTTTGATGTTCTAATTAAGTCATGCATACCTATAGGAGACATTGCATAAGATGACATTTTAGATTCATAGAGCTATCATTGTTTTGTGGGAAAGAATAAATTGACAGTCAATGTTAAGGGAAATAATATGATAAACAAAAGTTTGGTCTCTCTTTTTTTACATTTGGATTTTAGTCAGATAAGTTTGCTTTTGCTGTCTAATGATTCCTGTTCACAGTCTCTTATTTTCTTTCTACACCATAATATATATATATATATATATATATATATATATATATATATGAAAGCTTTAAAAGAGTCCCATATTACAATGTTGTTAACCTCTTCATTGTTAATTACTTTAAATATCATGTTTTAAACTCATTAAGATTAACTATAAATGATGGAGTTCTAGAGATAAAGGCTAGCTTCTTAAAATCAATTCAATTCTTTAGAATTAAGGCATCATGGTCTGAGAATGGATACTCTATTATTTTAAAGCTGTTGTCTTTGGAGATGGTGTAATTTGAAACCAAAATCTGGCTATTGTAAATTGTGTGTTAAAAACATATGAACAATGTAAAAAATCTAAAAAGTCTTTATCTCCGGGAAAAATGTGTCCTTATAGTATAGTAATTTAATCCAATTTTTAGTTCTTTAGCTGAAGCAAATATCCTTGGTTCTCCAGATGCAATATTTTTAGTTTTGTGTAATATGCAACTAAAATATCCCCCACAGTAAGACTGTTGTTACCGTTATTTAATATACTATGCATTTTTTTTTTCATATTTGACTCCCATGCCAATATAAGTTAGCAAGAGCATACATTTGGCTATTATAATGTATTTGCACTTTTAAGAGCATTCCATCTTTGTCTACATACTTAAACATGGTTTTGGTTATTAATAGATTATTCTTCTATAAAAGCTTATCCTTTCTCACTTTTTAAATAAGCTTGGGCGAGAACTTCATGTTGAGAGATATTCCGTTTGTTTTTACCTGACTGGCTAATGAGAGTTTCTTGTAAGAACAATAATCTGTGGTTTGTTAGTTGTAATGTATTTTATAAACTCCCCAATTTTATAGGTTGAAAGGTTCATAGGTCAGCACTAGGCTAACTGCCCTTGGTGAAAATTTTAAGTCTAGTCAAATTTCTTGTGTGGTGCTTGGAATTGCCTGTTTCATTTAATGTTTAGATTGACCTTGCCCATGCACGGACTATATTTTATATTTTCTATAGTGGTAGTAACTAAGATCTTACTACTGAAATTTAGAAAGTCCACAATCATGGGTTAAGTCATTTAGGAATTGCATCTGTTCATTACTCGTCCAGTTGGGTGCTCTGTGGTAAATTTCCTATTTCCTGTTATTCAAGCCATTGAAATTTAAGGATAAAAAATGTAACTCCATTTTATTTAATTACTTTTTAGTGGTTGCTTTATTACTAATAGAATTTATAACTCTGAGAAAGTTTAATTGTATTAATAAAGATGTAAATCATCCTCCAGGTTAGTAACATTATTATTATTATTATTATTATTATTATTATTATTATTATTATTATTATTACAATTATGTGCATCTATTAATGAATTTAGTAATTGCGTTAGAAGTCACAGACATAAATGTTAAAATTTAAAAAAAAAAACAATATTCCATGACATAACTATATAATCTTTACACATGGAATCAAATAAGAGTCCTATTTAGTTAAATTCACCCAGTAAAGGTAGCCCTTATTTGTCCAGTCCCTCAACTACATTTAGCTATGTTCACGCAAGTGAAAGAGCTTCAAAATTTCACTTTTAAAGTACTTATTATTTGACTCTTTCTCGTTTTCCCTTCAAACATTTCTTTTACTGCTTATTTTTCTTTTTTTCTTTGTCCATTTTTTTTAGTGTTTACTTCATTCTTTTTTTATTCATCAAAATTCCCTTTCTCTCTCACTCTCATTTCATTTTTGTTCTCTCTTTCCCTCTCCTCTTCCAACCATTCCTTATTTTCCCTCTCTTTCCCTTTTTTCTCCTCATTTATCTACTCCTCTCCCCATTGCTTCCTTTCTTCATGTTGATTTATCTCCTCTTTTCCCTTTTCCATTTTTAACATTGTTACTACCTTTCTTGACACTGCCCACGGTGGTGGTGCTGCGGTAGCATTGTCACCTCACAGTAAGACGCTGTCTGGTTTGATTCTCAGCTAGAGCATCTTCTACGTGGAGACATGCATGAATGGGCATGCCTTCATTGAAGGTTGTGCGTCAGGGCTGGTAACTCACCATGTAAAAATCAACTACCGATCATTAGCGGACCGGAGTTCCGCTGTGGCGACCCCTAACCGGGAAAAGCCGAAAGACAACTACCTTTCTTGACACTATACTTTTTAAGAACTGACTACATTATCTGAAACAGCTTTAAATATAAATTATTCTGTTATGCTTATTTAATACTTACTATTTGGTTTCTGTTTTTATTTTCTCTTTAAATACATTAGTTATTTATATATGCATTGAAATTGAGAAGAGAGAAAAAAATGTGTTGTGTGCACAATTCAATTACAGGGAAAATAATTGTAAAACATTCCCACAACTTAGCAAGGTCTCCACTTCATATATTGTGTAGATGACTATTTATTTGCTAATTGCAGGGTGCCAACACAAATAGGATGTCCCTTTGCTGAGCCTGACAATGTTCACTCTGTTGTAAATCTGTGAAGTTCAGCAAAACAATCCCATTAGCGTAATTTACATAAATGACATTATGTCTGCAAGGCCACATGCTCAGCATCATTGAGGTTATCTATCAGCTGTTGTGATCAAAATAACAGCTTTATAATTTACTTAAGCAAAGGGCATAATTCTGTAATCTAATGTAATGCATTGTTATTCTTACGAAAATGGAAAACTAAACATTGTTTCTCCCCTTTAACTCCTCTTTAATACATATATTTCTCTCCCGTTCTTTCCCTTTCTCACCTCTCCTCCCTTATGTCTCTCATGTGCAATAATGTTTCATAGCTCAACACTCCAGAAATGTTACAAATGAGATGAATTAAAGCATGTTTCATCATACAAGACTGATTCAATGTCAGATTTGAATGCTATTTTCATTCTGTCAAAATGTGTATTTAAATTGTAAAAATAAACATGCATTTAACTACATGCTCTTTACACAGCATAAATATCTTGCTATAGTTTTGGCATTCAGAAATAAATTCCAATTTTGCTTCAATTTATATAAAGTGATTAGAGATGGGTGAAGTGAACAATGTCAAATGAGAAGATTAAGATGTTTAATCAACAATTAATACCCTAGTAAAGCCCTTTAGTAGGTGATATATTTTGCATTTAAAAATCATTTACATGTATGTGTTAAATGGATAGAAGCGTAACATATGTAATTAAACACACAAACCAAACCTGCATTAACAATACTAAGGATACAGTGATTAGTTAGAGTAGCTATAATATCAATTGAACTAAATTCTCTACAATAACACATTTCTGCTTAACTTTCCAGAAAAAAATGTTGAAGTTCAAGGGCTAATTTAACCAGAACACCAGGTCACCCTTCACTCTAGCAAAGAAATACTTGTTAATGACTCTTCTCTTGAGCAAACACATTTAATTCAGGGAATGAGAAGTCTACATGCTTGAGTATACTGTTTGAATACCCACATGTTTCTTGCTATATCGAAATACTAACAAAAAAAAATGTTTGCATTTAATGAGTGGAAGCCCTAACAACTTCACTTCTAGGAACCTGAATCAATTAAGTGAGAGGGTTCCTTCTTTTGGCACTTGAAACACTATGTAATAAAAAATCAATGTGAGTAAGATGATTCCTTGATGCATACAATTACCTTTGATCTATGATACAAGTCATTTAGACAGGCAAGGCAACTAATGGGAAAAAACTTATCATCACTTTAGCAATAAATCTTCTCAAATAATAGAATCATTATTTACTCTGCTTAATGTAAGTCACTGAATGTAAAGATATTCACAACATAAATAGCTCATTCATGAGCTTACATTGTGAATGGAAAGATATATAAATTTTCCATATACCTAGACTAAGGAGACGTGGCGCTTGTACAAACACACACATGCACAACTGTTGTTTTTTACTCAGAAGAACTCTAACAGAAAAAAATGAGAACAAATTCTTTATTCAAGTAAACTTATTAATATTTATAAGATAAGAAGACATTAATTGCACCTTTCTATTCTTTATAAAGAGATGAGATTCATGCTATATAAAGACAATAATACATTTTCAAGTCATTGATTTTAACTACGTGGCTCATCTCATCACAAAAGGATTCTCATCCAGAAAAAAGAGGTCATTGTTCCCCTCTACTCATCACTCATTAGACCCATTATAGAGTACAATGCCCCTTTTGGTATGTACCTCACAAGACATCTACAACAACTGGAAAGACCACAGAAATACCTCACAAAGAAGATTACTAGCCACAAACAGATGCCCTATGCAGACCGTCTCAAAAAACTACAGCTTTACTCCATCGCATATCGCCTACTCAGGGGCGATCTCTGCCTAACATGCAAAGCTATGTCAAACCCAGAGCTGCTGGACATGCTCCACTTAAAGAAATCCCAATCCCTCTGAGCTGCATGCTCTAGGGACCTAAACCTTGTCACCACAATAAACAGAACATGCTGGAGGGATAGATTCCTGTCCCAGAGACTTCCCATACTCTGGAACAGACTACCTATCTATGTCAAACAGAGCTCCTCATTAGCACTCTTCAAGAAAAATCTTGATGATTGGATGGGAAATGGGAGATTCACCCCAGGGATCACTTCTGTGGCTCTGCTTGACAGGGGCACAGGAAAATAATTTTCTTGGGTGGCGAAAGCCAGGGTACATTTTTTGGCTAGGCTTGTATGGGCCCTAGGGCCGATAGCCTAGCACCTACCTATGAACCTATGAATTGTTTAGGTTACATTTAATAAAGAAAATTGTGATGTATGTTACTAGTTTCAAAATAATATATATCTTGGTATAATTCTACCAGAGAGAGAGTTTACCTTGGATTATTTTGACAAACAATATGACACATTGCATTTTTTTTCTCCAATTACTTTCACTCCTTCCTTTCCTTATAACCACATATGCTTCAGAAAAAATATCCAATATAGCTGAAAGTTGGTTCAAACTGGAAATTATAGATAACATTGAAATATAGCATTCAAA